>NW_026744242.1:0-3025 GCF_022355385.1 Mustela nigripes
AGCAAAGCCTCCATTCCTTCCTGCAGATGAAAGTCTTCTTGATTTGTTTTTCTATCCTGGGTAATACCACCTTTATATCCAATGGCTGAGGTTCACATCTGACAGTTGTCAAGATGGGAAAATGGTTCACCGTTTGGTACGGAGTCCGATACCACATGATGGTCATATCCACAGTCTCCTGGAAAGGCTGAGAAAACAGCATCTTTAAATTTACACAATCTCTCAGAGATGCATGGACTCCGTTGTCCACAGACACTCCCACTGGCACTGATGGTTAGTGGTCAAAGGACTCAAGAGCACATGCCTAATCTCCCTATGACATGGGACCTGGTGAGGCCACACATTTATGAATATTTCCTCCAATTCTAGTCTCTGCATTTGGCTGTGGGACATTTAAAAAGGATTCATGCATCATATCCCTCCTAAACTAACAAATCTGCCTGTCCACTGTGAGTTTTTGATGGATTCTTTGACTTTATTTTAAAAAATAAAAATTTAAAAATTTTTTTAAACATTTAAAAAATGTTTTATTGTTTTCAGTATTCCAAGTCCTCTGACTTTCAATTAGTAAATTCAACCTAATGGGAAAGCAGTAAAAAAAAAAAAAAAAAAAAAAAATATATATATATATA
The DNA here is from genome assembly GCF_022355385.1 of Mustela nigripes. NCBI lineage: Eukaryota > Metazoa > Chordata > Mammalia > Carnivora > Mustelidae > Mustela > Mustela nigripes. The sequence goes on from NW_026744242.1 coordinate 633, forward strand.
AATAAATAAATAAATAAATAAATAAATAAATGCTACCCTTCAACCTCTTTGAAGGATTTACAGGGGCTATTGTTTTTAAAAGATTTTTAAAAAATTTATTTGAGGGAGAGATCACAAGTAGGCAGGGACACAGGCAGAGTGAGGGAAGCAGGCTCCCTGCTGAGCAGAGAGCCCGATGCAGGGCTCAATCCCAGAACCCTGAGATCATGACCTGAGGCTTTAACCCACTGAGCCACCCAGGCTCCCCTACAGGGACTTTTTTTTTTTTTTAAGATGATAGTTTTTTCTTTCTTTCTTTCTTTCTTTTTTTTTTTATTAACGTGTTAAGTATTAATTGCTCAGGGATACAGGTCTCTGAATCATCAGTCTTACACAATTCACAGGACTTACCACAGCACATACTCTCCCCAATGTCCATAACCCAACCATCCTCTCCCTATCCCCCCACCCCTCAGCAACTGTCACTTTGTTTCCCGAGATTAAGAGTCTCTTATGGTGTGTCTCCTTTCCTCCAGGGACTTTGGACAACAAACGCAACAGGGAAATTCTATTCCAATTCAATTTCAGGTTGCAGCTCTGATCTATCTGTTTTGGTTTTCTCAGCTCAATTCCTTTGATCTTGCTGGATGAGTACAGGACCTCTGCTCTGTCTCCACATCCTGCAGTTTCCATCCCTGAGTGGGATTTAGTGCATCAGGAAGACTGCAAACTGGCCATGCCATCCAAAATGCACCTGCGTTCACTGCATGGACACATGGAGTGGTGCTAGCAATGTTCCTGCAATTGTTGTCCTTGGGGAGCCCCCTCACTACTTGCTCATAGCCCTGGGCTCACTGCCAGGAGGTGCATTCCTCTCTGAGTTGCCTAGTGACTGAGGTTATGTACGTGGAGAAAATATGTCAGCCATTACTGCAAAATAATATAATAATTGCATAATATTTAATGGGATTGCACATTGGAAGAGCAATTGAACCATAAGACAACTGGATCAGAGCAAATAGATAAATAAATTAGGATATTCTGAAATAAAATACTGAGTTTCAAGTTTGGGCTTTAGCATATTCAGAAGAAGGAATTTATCACACCCTCATTGCTACAAGAAAATGTGGGACAGAGTAGTTAGGATGGCAGAGGAAAAGGGGTCTTAGGTTGGATTTCTGGAACACAGCTAGGTAGTCATAAGTCATTCTGAGCAGCCAAGAAGTCAATCAGAGGTCTGAGAGAACAAAACCCACAAGTCTTCAAATAGAAAACCAACCTCCTTTTGTTATGTAGCAGGTTCAGAGAGTTGTCTTGGGACAGATAAAGCTGTGGGGGAGACATCAGGGATGGAGCCTGCTTCTGGAATCTGCCACGGTGTATTGTAGCAGCAGAGCACAAAATCTGAACTTTTAGAAGTGTGCTACTGTGGGGATGTGGCTGGCATAAAGGTGCTGAAGTGGCAAAGTGGGGCAGAATTCCAGGGTCTGAGGTCTGCTGAGGCACAAGAAGGATGTGTGGCAACATTGTGATGCACAGATGCTAGGTGAAGAGCCTGGAACCCGGTTGAACAGTGAGTCTAAGTGCAGGCTTTCTGTTCTGATTTGCCATAAACAGTGAACCACAATCTGGTCATGGGATCTCTTTCCTCAGACCTGTGGGCAAATGGAAAAAGGTATTAGACTCTTCCCTGGAGGAATAGCATGGGTCCACACCATAGGAGTCCCTACTTTTGAATATTTGAAACTCAATCATGTGCCTGGGGTGCAACAGCTCAGACACAAGTAGGGTGAACATGGATTTAAAATGGAAACATTGGAGAGAAAGGGGTTGATTGCCCTTCTGTGAGGGCTCACTGAAGAGTGGGGTGTATGTGAAATTTCAACCCCTGCCTAGAGAGCAGATGGCATATTCACCCTACCCATCAGTGCCATCAGGAAGCAAAACACTGGCACCTAGTGGAGGGCACAACTGCTTACACCAAGCCCCGTCACCTGCTTCCAAAATGTGCCTTTCCATGAGGACAAAACCCCTGAGAATAATCATAGCAGGCACCTCCCCCAGAAGATCCACAGAACAATTCCATCTCACCAAGTGTAATGATCATAAAATGTGGCACACTTTCCGTTCCCATGGAAGTAGGCTTAGCTTTTTTTCTTTTGATTTTTAAGTTTTTTATTTTTATTTTTGATTTATTTTCTGAATTCATCTTTCTTTACCTTTTATATGCTTGCTCCTTACACTTTTTTAGGTTTGATTTTTATAAATACACATACTTATTTTTTCTATATTTACTTTATTCATTTATATATATTTTATTTATTTGTGATCTATATTCTTTTTTAAATATAATTTTATATTTTTTATAAACATATATTTTTATCCCCAGGGGTACAGGTCTGTGAATCACCAGG
>NW_026744243.1:0-3025 GCF_022355385.1 Mustela nigripes
ATTGTCTGTCCTGCACATACTCCATCCTGTTCACCAGAATATTCACCTTCAAAATATATACAAAATAAAAACCATACCTCACCACTTCTAATACCACCCACATTGTAAAAACACCCTCATATATGTGTTCCTGAATTATTGACTTGATTGATAACCCCACTTCCACACATACTGCACTCCTTTCTCCCTGAAAATTTATTTTGGTACAGAAACTTAACCTAAAAATCAAGTCAGATGATTTTATTCTGCTGTTAAAAGTCTATTGGTATCTTCCCCTTTCATATTAAATAAAAACTGAAGGCGTTTCAATGTACTAGAAGGTCATACATCAATACGTTCTTCCTCTCTCCGCCACTATGAACTCCTCATTGGCCTCCTTGCTTTTCCTTAAAAGTAACAGACCTGCTGTTCACACAAAGTCTATATACTTACTTGCTCTGCCTAGAGCAATCTTTTCCTTTAATATTTGTATAACACCCTCCTTCACTTCCTGGATCTTTGTGCAAATAACATCTCATAAATGAGATATAACCACCCAACACAAAATAAAATTAACTTTCATCCCAGCATTCTCCAATGGCTTTTATCTTTCTTGTATTTCTTTATAACACTTATCACCATCAACCATCAATCATTATTCTATTACTGGTTTATTTTCTTATTTGAGACAGAGAGAGAGAGAATTGGGAGGGGGCGCAGAGAAAGAAGAAAACACCCCATTGCCTAGAAAGCCTACTGGGGAGTTACATCCCAGGACCCTGAGATCATGACCCAAGCCAAAGGCAGTCACTCAATGGACTGAGCCACCGAGGTGCCCCTCTATTATTGGCTTATTTCACTATTGTATTTCAAAAGAATATAAGCTCTTTGTGGTCAGGTATTTTATATGTTTTATTAATTGAAGTATTCTCAGAAAGGTAGCTGGCAGATTGTAAGGGCTCACTAAACTGTATTTTGTTTTTATTATTGGGCTCCTTTATGGGCTTTACCTCTTACGCTAGAAGTCTATCCTTCAGATGTAAGCAATAAGAATAGAGCCCTGCTGCCTGTTCAAATGAGTAAAAATCCTTTATTAAGTGGATATTTTAAAAGCTAAATGAATGGCTTAATAGTTGTATATAGGGGGAAAGGGAACATATTTTCCACAGTTTAGAAGTGGAGATCTTTTATAGAGTTCTTGTACAAGCCTACACTTTTGAACGATAATGGGCAGTTGTACTTTACAATTATACAATCACTTTGGAAATTTATATCCTTTTTTTGTAATTCATGACTGGGTCAGTTAATTCCTTAGGAGCATTACAGCATTTCAACTTTTCATGTTCAATAAACTTATTGGAGTTGCTACCTATTTTATTCAAATGGAAAAATAGTCTTGATTTAATCTAAATAAAGTGTTATTGATTGTGTTGTTTTCTAGGAATGAGTCGCACATGCTAGTTTAAAAGTTTTGTTAAATTCCCAAGTCTGTCACCGATAAAAGCCTTTTGTAGATTAGTAACTTGATCAAAACAGAAAAGTTATGTAACACTCAATTGTTATACCACCTTTGTTTCCATCTTGCATTGTAATAACACCCATCTTAACTCTATTTAAGACAAGTCATCAACAGATGGCTTTCTGGCATTGATTGCATGATATGTAATGTAGTATAACTAAAAGATTTTGATTTTTAGCATATAAATCAATTTAGAAAAATATATGTATTTGAATATAAGATAAAGTTTTAAATTATTTGACAATAGTAAACTAAACATTTTTTGTAAATTTTTATTTTCTAAAATTTCATTGAGCTCTTTTGCATTAAGAAACAAGTTACAAAAACTTAAGGTTTATTTACCCCAATTCAAAATTATTAGGAATATAATCATAGAGGTTGAAGTATTTAAAATATTGAACCCAAAATATTTTATTAGGTCAATTCATGAATGCTGAGCATTCACTGTTAAAATGTACTAATACTATTGATAGACTGGTAGAAGCCTAAAATCAAATATTGATTAAATATTTATATCCATATCTTTTCATTGCTTGGTAATTCATTTCTCTTGCATTAAATAATATTCCATTGTTTGCCTGTACTACACTTTATTTGACCTTTCACCTATGGAATGATATCTTGGTTTCTTCCAAGCTTTTGTCAGTTATGAATAAAACTACTATAGACATCTTTGTGGGTATAGATTTCATCTTTTTGGATAAATACCAAGAACTGCTACTGCTGAATCATCTGGCAAGAATATGTTTAGTTTTGTAAGAAACTGCCAAGTTGTTTTCCATTCTTTATTCTCAATAGACATGGAAGAACATTCCTGTTGCTCCACATCCTCACCAATATTTCGTGTTCTGTTGTCAGTGTTCTGGATTCTGGGTATGTACTGGTGTCTCTTTTTTGTTTTAATTTGCATTTTCCTGATGACATATGATGTGAAGCCTCTTTTTATATGCTTATTTGCCATCTGTAATATTTTATTTTGTGAGGTGTCTTCTAAGGTCTTTGGCTCATTTTTAATCAGGTTTTTCCCCCATTGTTGAGTTTTAAGGGGTCTTTGTGTATTTTTGATTAACAGTCCTTTGCCAGATGTGTATTTTGCAAATTTTTTCTCATAGTCTCTGCTTTGCCTTTTCATTCTCTTGGCATTGTGTTTCACAGAGTAGACATTTTTAAATTCAGTGCTTGTGCTTTTGTAGCTAAAGTTATTGCCAAAACAAGGTCATTTAAATTTTCTTCTATATTACCTTCTACATGTTTCATGTTTAGGTTTGTAATCCAATCTGAGTTAATTTTTGTGAAGAGTGTATGATATCTGCCTGGTTTTATTTTATTTTATTATTTTATTTTATTTTTATTTTATATTTTCACATTTAGCTTCACCATTACTCCAGAACCATTTGTTTAAAAGATTGTATTTTGCTCTCTTGTGTTGCTTTTGCTTTTATATTAAATATAAAATATAGTTGATAATATATATTGTTTCTTTAATCTAGTCTTTCTGTGGTATTACAATATCTTGCTTACAATTAT
>NW_026744244.1:0-856 GCF_022355385.1 Mustela nigripes
GCTGAAGGCAGAGGCTTAACCCACTGAGCCATCCAGGCAGCCCCCACAAGTGTTACTTTTTCACATCCTCTCCAACACCTTTTGTTTCTTGTAGTGTTGATTTTAGACATTCTGACAGGTGTGAGGTGGTATCTCTTTCTAGTTTTGCTTTGAAATTTCCTAAAGATACATGATGATGGACATGTTTTCATGTATCTACTGAACATTTGAATGTGTTCTTTGGGGAAACACTTGTTCATGTCTTCTATCCATGTTTTTATTGGATTATTTGTTTTTGGTTGTTGACTAAAAACTGGATATTAAGTAACACACAAGACAGATTTCCTTGAGCTTAAATTTTATTTGCATGAGTATAATTAACAGGAAAAAATATGCATATGTGTGTGCACAAGTGTGTTTATGTATACATCTATCTATCTATCCTCTATCCCCTGTCTTCTAATTGTGGTAAATCCTGTTAGGTGGGGAATGGGAAAGTCTGAAGAAATATGCTGCTGGATATGTTGGGTAAGCAAATTTAATTGCACTCAGATGCATTGGATATAAGTGAATCACTCAAATGAGTTATTTAATATTATATAGAAACAAATTAAAATTTTATGTAGTTGAAAATAATAGGTAGTTAAAATAATTTTTGTTGTTTCTTGTTTCTGTGTCTTTTTTTGTTTATATATATACTATGGTGTGAATGTTTATGTCTCCCAAAATCATATTATGAAATCTAACTCTGGAACTGATAGTATTAAAACATAGGGGCCTTTGGGAGGTGATTAGGTCATAAGTGGGATTACAGTCCTTTTAAAAGAGACCCCAGAGAGTTCTCTTGATTCATTCATCATGTACATTTACAGTGAGA
>NW_026744244.1:956-3025 GCF_022355385.1 Mustela nigripes
AGTTGAAAATAATAGGTAGTTAAAATAATTTTTGTTGTTTGTTGTTTTTGTGTCTTTTTATGTTTGTATATACTATGGTGTGAATGTTTATGTCTCCCAAAATCATATTATGAAATCTAACTCTGGAACTGATAGTATTAAAACATAGGGGCCTTTGGGAGGTGATTAGGTCATAAGTGGGATTACAGTCCTTTTAAAAGAGACCCCAGAGAGTTCTCTTGATTCATTCATCATGTACATTTACAGTGAGAAGATAGCCATCTATGAGGAAGTGGGCTCTGCCTGGATCTGCCCATTCCTTAAACTTGAACTTCTCAGTTCTAGAACTGTGAGAAATAAATTCCTATTCTTTATAAGCTATTAAGTCTATATCTTGTCCGTTATAGCAGGCTGCATGCAGAAGGACACTATGACCTAAAACGAGAGCAATAAATATAAAGTTTCAGTAAAGTCAGTTGGTACAATGTGTTTTTACTTAGAGAAGACATGCTGCTTCATGTTAAACCTTGATATTGTATATGTTTCTTGAAGGGCCACTTCTTACTCCTTTGTGTGTTTTCCACAAAGTCCAGGATGATGCCTTACATAAAGGTAATATTTTATAAATACTGTTGGAAATATATACTTCTCTAAAATCTTATTTTGCCTACAGATTACGTGGATCCACTTTGCCTTGTGTAGAATATTTGAAATATATTAAGAACAGAATGTCTCTCTAAATAACATTTAGAATCATCGTTAGTTTATGACTCCTGACTCATTTGTTTATGCAGTGATACTTACTGCAAGAACACTGAAGTTTGTAATATAATTTTTGAGTTAATCACCAAGCTAGTTTATTATAACTTATGAAAAAATAATTTCTCATGTTGGTTTAATTCTGCTCTTATGTTATGGTCATGACATTTTCATTAAAATAAAGTAGAAATTAGAAGTAAATAATAAATGAAAAATTAAAAATAATAAATAAATAATAAAAGTAAAACTCTTGTGAAATGTTAAACTTTTCTTACTTATTTTGTTTTGCGTTTCCTCTACCATACTGGCAAAGCTGTATTTTGCAGATAGATACAATTTTCTAGTTGCTAGGTTTGTTACTTTTGCTAAAATTTTCAAAATATAAGAAGTTGAATAGTCATGGATTGTTTATTAAACTCCTTATCTACACATATAAAAATAAAACAATGATGGTGACCTGGGTATTTCTAAAATTATATTCTGTTTTTCCATATTATGTTTTACAATGTAATTAATAAAGTTTCTGCATATATTAACACCCATCCCCTTCTATCTCATCTGTATGTCCATTACAGAGCATGTATGATTTCTATTCATTGCTATGCTGTGGTGAAGAGATTGTCTGAGGTAGTCCTATATTTATGCAGGTAGATCTTAAGCTACGGTGCTCTTGTTTATTTGCTTGTTCCTGATCAGTATGTCTGAAATATGGTAACTATTGCATCAGGTATGACGATTAAAAAATATTATTGGTGCCTGATACACTGTGATGAAATAGGAAAGTCGATTCATAATTTGTTAATTAAATTAGAAAAAAATTCCTTTGGATTTGTCCTTTATTAAGAGTTTTTTTTTTTTAACGAATTCCTTGGGATGTTTTTTGTGTAATATATATCACATTCCTCAACCTTTAAATTTGAATGTAGAAAAGAGTTATCGGAATGAGCCTAGAAAATATTGTTATGAAATATTTGTGTTCTGTTATATTATGTTAGCTTAGTAAATAATGGTAGTTATTTTTATTAGCATTTCCTACTTTCCACATGCCCTTACAGATGAGATATCATGTTTTTCCTACTCTTTTTATCGTGGTTGTTATATTCTTCATGATCAATAAAAATCAATGAAAATTCATAACATTATTTTTCTTTGGGAAAGTGATATTTTAGCAAGAATCCATGACCAAACATTTTAGCTGTTGTTCTTCCAGGAGATGAGACTATCAATGTTCCCAAAATTTCAAGAAATAGAACTTATTAATTGTGTTGGTTGATGTTTATTGTCTCTGAACTTAGAGGTGCATAATTCAATTTAAAATTTATTTTGGGGGC
>NW_026744245.1:0-3024 GCF_022355385.1 Mustela nigripes
AAACAGCCCTGGCCTACACACCTTACAGGCTCAGGCCCCTGGAGCTAAACCTGAGGACTGTACTTGCCCTCTCCAAGGGACTTCTGTGTGCCCATTCCAATGGCCACAAACCTCCTACTAGGATAAACCTCCAAGTCCCTGAGGCCATCTCAATAGTGGTGGCTTCCCAGGACAAACAGGGGCAATCTGAGCCCATCTGAGCACCTACCTGCACTCAGACCCGTAGACTGATGTCCCCAGAGGGAAAAAGGAATGAACAGACCCCTAGGCACTAATCGGATCCATTGCTTTGGTTTCCAGGCATCTCTCCTCAGAGGCCTGTATTACAATACCAGAATATGGCTGTTTCTTGACTCACCAATCAGAACCAATCTCCTCTACACATGGGAAACTTGCACGTTGGTGCTTTGTCAAAGCTTCTGTTTAGGAGAACCCTTCAGGGCCCCAGTGCCACCGCTTCATTCCAAGGTCTCCATAGACACAAAAACACATTAGGACCCATCCACAGGAGAGTCCATTTCAACTCAGCCTCCTCGGTTGCTCCCCCAGATCCAGCAGATCTAACATGTTTGTAGCTAGGAGACAATTGGAATGCGAGGTGGGCTACCCAGCCATCCATCCTTAGAACCCTGCTCGGAATCGTTGGACTGGAGCCAACAAACAGGTCTCAATTGTCCTGCAGAGGAATCTTTACAATTTGGAGCTTCTCACAACTCCCATCGTGGGAAAACCCCCATGGCCTCGTGATCCCCCCCTTCATGAAGGGTCCATCAGGGACAGAACCTCCAACCTGAGCGATCGTCTGATCCTCGCCCTAACTTCAGATCCACGAGATCTCGAGTCATGTCTGTAGATTGTGCCTGCCATGTCCTCACCCAGAAACCTAAGACTAGCTTGTGTTCTCAGACTTCCGAACTCAGACTACGGGCCCACAAGCCCTCCATTCTGGAAATCCAGAACTACAATGAAACACTCTGCCTGCACTCCAGAAGAAAAACATTGCCCTATGGGGCTACCCAGAAACCCCAATTGAGGATAAACCTGCACGCCACTTGGCTGTACCCAAAATATATAGGCTGACCTGGGCATTGATGCCCTTGCAGACACAACCTGAACCTGGACCTCCTGGCTCCACCCAGACAGCTGGCCGCACTCTGAGCACATCGGACCCGCCATGGCCTTAGGTCGTCATCTCTTCTCAACCTCGATTTTCAGGCTTCAGATCCTATAATTTATCTCAAACCACTGCCCACGGTTGAAAATGATGCAGATTCAGAACTCCATCCCCACGGCAAGAACCCTTGTGGATGCCACGTTGTCCAATGTTCAGTGTTGTTGAAACCAGTGTGGTCCATGAGGCCCCGCCCATGCTCGCGGGCCACATTGGTCCCAAACACACATTGTGACCCTCAGCCTGAGCCCAGTACTCAAGTAATTCCTCTCAGTGGCTGGACCCTGAGCCCGCATATGGGGCCTGCCATGCCCCTGGCCCCAATTTTTAACCATAGTTCGCTTTGTCCCTTCACTCCTCCCTAGGGCTCTGCTTTGGAATTCTTCTTTTGGTGGGACACCTGAGGTAACAAACCTGAAAGGAGTCCTCCCATCCCCCAGATTGATGAAAAACAATTGGGATGGGGCCAAATCCACAGAGAGGAAGATTCGTCCATGGCCCATGAGGTCTCCCCGACATTCCACGGCCATCGCTGATAAAAAATCCAGAGACAAAAGCCTGAGCAAGCGCCTCAGACTCGCTGTTTCTTCATATCCTGAAGAGTTCTTCTCATGGTTTGTCGATCGTGTCTGCCATACCTACATCCCCAAACCTAAGCTGAGCTTCTGTTTTTAGACTTCTGTCCTCAAAGTCCTGGGCCACACACCCTCCAGGCTGGGACCCCTGGAGTCACACATTAGGACTGCGCCTACCCAATCCATGGGAATTCTGCCCATTCCATTGTCCCAAACCGTACAAATTTGGAGAACCCTCCAATGTCCCTGAGGCCATCCCAATAGTGTAGGTCGCCCGGCACAAACAAGGGCGGTCTGACACCAGCTGAGCAAACACCTGCACTCATTACATAGATGGATGAACACAGAAAAGAAGATTGAACCAGACAGGACCCTAGGCCATAATCGGATCCATTGCTTTGGTTTACAGGCATGTCTCCTCAAAAGCCTGGTATCCAATACTATCATAGGGGTTTTCCTGAGGCACCCATCAGAAGAAATCTCGTCTCCACAAGGAAACTTGTGCATGGGAGCTATGTCAAAAGCTTAGGAGAATACTTCAGGGTCCCGGTGCCACCGCCTCATTCCAAGGCCCTCATGGACACAAACACACATTAGGACCCAGCCTCAGGAAAGTCCATTTCAACAGAGCCACACAGGTTTCTCCCGCAGAGCCATCATATCTAAACTGCCTTGTTGCTAGGAGACAATTGGAATGCGAGGCGCCCGTCCCAGGCATCCATCCTCGAACGGTGCCCGGGAGTCATTCCATATGGGATGTCCAGGACCTCTCCAACAGGTCTCCATTGTCCCGCAGAAGGAATCCTTGAAGGGGGCATCCTACAACTACCAACGTGGGAAAACCTCCATGGCCTCGAGATTCTGCTCCCTTCATGAAGGGGCCGTCATGCACAGGAACTCCAACCTGAGCCAATGTCTGATCCTCGACCTGACTTCAGATGCATGACATCTTGGTTCTGATGTGAAGGGGGTACCTGCCGTGCCCTCGCCCTGAAACCCAAATCTAGCTTGTGTTCTCAGACTTCCGTCCTAACACTCCTGGCCCCGAAGCCCTCAAATTTGGCAATTCCGGACCCACAATGCAGCAATCTGCCTGCCTTCTAAGAAAAAAAAAAAAAAATTGCCTAATGAGCTGCCCAGGCAGCTTAATTGAGGATCAACCTAAACGGCACTCGAATGTACCCAAATTATATAGTCTAACCTGGGCACTAATGCACTTTCTGACACATCCTGAGCCCGGACGTCCTGACCAACACCCTGACAGCTGACCGCACACAG
>NW_026744246.1:0-3024 GCF_022355385.1 Mustela nigripes
GGCCTAGGGGCATGACAGATCTGATCTGCCAGTGCCACCGTGGGCATCCCAGGGGGCTGAGTAGCAGGAGCAGTTGACCCACATGCACCTGCCTGGCAGAGAGCTTTCTCTCAGGGTTTGGTCTGCAACCAATCGGGACTCTGGCCCAGGCCTAGGCCACAGCCTAGTTGCCCAAACAAGGTCTCTTGGCATTTTCCTGACAATTATGACAATTTTTCTGCCCAAATTGATATTGATTTGGGCATAAAGCTTATGAGAATTGGCCAGCAAGGGCAGCTTTATGGGCTGCACGTGTGGCTTGGTCTAGAGCACTTTCTCACTAGGTGCATTTCACGGCCATGCGGGAACACGAGCTGGTCCCATTTGGCTCCACCGAGTAGCACACAAGGGGAGCATCCCAGGAGCAGAGTTGAGGGAGGGGTAAGGCTGAGCATCACCCTCTTTGTTTGTGGCCTGTTGGGGCAATGGTTGTGCGTGGCCTTAGAAGGGCATGCAGGTTTTCTCTCATTCTGAGGGTTTTGGGCAGCTCTGAATAGCAGTTTCATCCTGGGTGGCAGTGGAGTCCTGGGGTGTGGTTCAGGGGTCCGGAATCTGGAGGGCATGGGGGCCCAGGTCTCTGGGAACAGAAGCCTGAAAAACCAAGCTATAGTGAGACTCTCTAGAGGGTGAATTGTGGATGGTGGTTAGGCGGTACATCAGGCGCCGGGTTTGTGGCCAGGGGGCTGCCACAGGTGGGTGTTTCCTCAGATTGGAATGCATGTTTCTTCCTGTCTGAGTGTTATGCACAGCTCCAAAAGGCATGGCTGTCCTTCTGGGTGGCAGCCGGTCTCTTGGGGTGTGTTTTTGGTATCCCTAATCTGGAAGGCGCAGGGGACAGGCCCCTGGGGTTGGAAGACTGAAAACCCAACTGAGCAGTAGGTTGAGGGTCTGGGGGCATGGCAGGCCTGATCTGCCAGCACCAGGGTGAGCACACCAGGGGACTGAGTAGCCGGAAGGGTTGGGCATATGTGCACCTGGCTCGTAGATGGCTTTCTTGCGGGGTTCGGGTTGCACGACTCCAGACCCCATGCCAGGCCCAGGCGGTTGCCCTCTGGCTCCGAGTCACTGGCAAAAAGTTTGCTGGGGGTTTTCCAGCCAATTCTCACAAGCTTTCTGTTCAAGTCGATATCAATTTGGCAGAGAGATCATGAGAAATGGTTGTTGTTGGGTGGCAATTCAGGCCACACTGGCACCCGCAGTCTAGAGCAATTTCTCACTAGGTGCTTATAGTGGACATCTTGGAAACATGGGCCAGGACCATGAGACTCCCTCGAGGGCCCCCACATGGAGGGTTTTCTGTGGACAGAGTTGAGGCAGGGGTTCTGGCTGAGCATCAGGCTCCATGTTTGTGGTTCAGCTGGGCGCTGAAGTTTGGGGTGGCCTTGGGGGGACATGAAGGTTTCCCCCTGCTCTGAGGGTTTTGGGAGGCTCCAAAAGGTACAGTTTCCTCCTGGGTGGCAGGCAGAGTCTTGGGGTGTGGCTCAGGGGTCTGAAATCTGGAGGGCTCATGGGCCAGGTCTCTGGGGACAGAAGCCTGAATAGCTACTCAGCCTCCGTTTCTGCAGCCCAATGGTGAGTCAAGGGTGGGGGTGGACTGGGAGGGCATGCAGGTTTCGCCCCTTCTCCCTCTCCCACAGCTCCTAACGACCCGGTTTCCTCCTGGGGGCAGGTGTACTCCTGCTGTGTGGCTCTGGGGTCCCTGGTGTGGAGGACTCAGGATACTGGCCACTGGAGATGGAAACCTGAAAACCAAACCTAGGTTTAGGGCAAGGGCCTAGGGGCATCACAGATGTTATCTGCCAGTGCCAGGGCCCACACCTCAAAGGGAGCAGGAGTGGTTGGCATCACGTGCACCTGCCTCACAGAGGGCTTTTTTGCAGGGCTTGGATTGCAAATATTGGGGCACCAGGCCAGGCTCAGGCAGTGGACCTGACAGCCCATGCTGATAAATGCAAGTTCGCTGGGTTTTTCTGGCTAAATCTGACTTTTTTCTGCCCAAATTGATATTGATTTGGGCAGAAATCTGTGAGAATTGGCCAGCATTGGGCAGTGATTCAGGCCATGCTGGCAAATGCAATCTAGAGCTCTTTCTCACTCGGTGTTGATGTGGCCATCCGGGAACATGGGTCGGGCCCATGCGGCTCCCCTGAGGGCCCCCAGGTAGGGAGAGGGCCCCGCAGGCAGAGTTGAGGGAGGCAGATCCAGATGAGCACCAGTCTGCATGTTTGTGGTCTGGTGGGGAGACTAAAGTGGGGGTGGGTCTCAAGGAGGGTATGCAGGTTTCTCCCACTCTGAGGGTTTTGCACAGCTCCAAGCAGCACGGTTTCCTCCTGGGTGGCAGGCGGAGTCCTGGGCTGTGGCTCAGGAGGGATACATAATCTGGAGGGATTGGTGGCTAGTTCTATGGGGACAGAAGCCTGAGAAACTACCCTAGGGTTACTATCAGGGCCTAGGAGTATGACAGGTCCAATATGCCCATACTGAAGCAGATCCCCAGGGGGCTGAGTTGAGGACAGGGATCCAGTAGTGCATCAGGGGCTTGGTTTTGTGCCCGGGTGGGCTGCTGTAGGTGGGGGTGGTCTGAGGGAAGCATGCAGGTTTGTTCTGTTCTGAGGGTTCTACATGGGTGTGGTTTCCTCCTGAGTGGCAGACGAACTCCTGGGGTGTGGCCCTGGGGTCCCCAATCTGGAGGGATTGGGGGACAGTTCTCTGGGGACAGAAGCCTGAAAAGCCAACGTACTATTAGGGTTAGGGCCTAGGGCCATGGCAGGCCCAAACTGTCAGTGCTGAGGCGGGATCTCCCATGGGCTGATTCAAGGATGGGGGTCAAGTGGTATGTCAATCTCTGGGTTTTGTTGCCATGTGGGCCATCAGAGGTGATGGCGGCCTCTGGAATGCATGTGGGATTCTCCTGGTCTGAGGGTTCTGGGTAGCTCCAAAGGGCACCGAGGAGAACATGGATGGTAGGCGGAGTCCTTGGTTGTG
>NW_026744247.1:0-3023 GCF_022355385.1 Mustela nigripes
AAGGGAAGTTGTAATAATCTTCAATGATGTTGAAAATCAGAGCATACATGCCTTTTAAGGAGAGGGAGAGAATACGTATCAGAATTACCATGTAACTAAAAACCTTGCAGTAAAGGTATATTGTACTGTTCTTTACCATATAAAAGATCTAGTCCTGCTAGGCTGCCGAGTCAAGGCGAGAGTTTCACATATTTAACAACCGGTGACAATAAGGTGTAATTTTTTTCACTCCGTGAAGTCTGTTCGCTGAGAAAAATTATCATCCTCTTATTGCAGGGGCAAGTTTATCTTACCTTTATTTTTCAACCCCAAGCTATCAACCAAATTGCATGTGTGCATGTTTGTGTAAAGATACACACACGGAGGCAGACACAGACACACACACACACACACACACACACACACACTCAGAGAAGCGGTGTGCCATCTATGCGAGGTATTCCCAGTTTCTGCAAAGAGTAACTAGCCCTTCCCAGGCTGATGCTGTCAGAAATTGTACTGTGGAGTAGGGACTGAGTCCCAAAGCCTTCCATTTGCTGAAATCCTTTCACTGAGCATGGATCAATTAAGCCAGTAATAGTGATAATTTCAGGAAAGCTTTCTGTCATGATGGGAACAAGTATTCATCATTATTCCATGCTGTCTTATTATTTCAACACCATACATGTGCCGTTGGATGTATAGCAGTAGCCCGCGGCATTATCTCAGTGGGGCGTATTTTCCTTCACGAAAGTCTTTTCCTTGGCGATTATGCAGATAATGCATAGCATTGTAATGACATCATAAATAGAGCCCAAAGTCCTAAGAAACAATTAGGGAAGTATATCAATACTTCCCTTGTAATCATAACATCATCTGACTTCCAGTGGGATGCCGGGCTAGCTCCCCAAGTACTGTAATCACGTATGAGCATTAACGCCTGCCTCACCATCCATCCTGGAGTCACAAATCCTGGCACTGGAGGCAAATTAATATGCATCTTAGCCCACCGTCAAGAAGGTAAATCACACTGGGACTTTGATCACAGAGCCTAAGGTGAGATCCAGGCAAATAAAACCCAAGCCGGTACAAGTTGGACACTCTGTATACTGACCTCCGGCAAAACCAAGAATAGACTAAAAAATAGAAAAGTCAATATCCTCTAAAAGTGACAGACCAAAGAATCCTGGCAGCAGATTGTTATGCTTTCCTCCTAATATCACTATTTTTGCAGGTAAATTTTTATGTCATTCCCCCCCCCCGTGGGGTTATTTTTCCCATGCAGTGTTCCCCCTAGTCCTCCGCCTAGCTGAATTCCCCTTAAAAGTAAACATGTCTCTTTCATGGGAGGGAAGGGCTGCTTTCTCTAATTGGTTAGAAACCTGTCAGTCACTTCTGCCTGCAAGGGGTACAGAGGTGCAAGCGGACCTTTAAAACCACATGGTGGATTTCACAAGTTCTGTTCACTCCTGCCGAGGGGACTGGGGCACAAGGAAGGTTCAATTAGCATTCGGAATGCCTTTCCCAATTTTAGGAAGGGGACAAATCTTCTTTTCTCTTAACTCTTATAGCTCCCAACACGCAGAAACGGAAATGTTAGATAAATGATCAAACTTACGTCGTATATAGCTTTTATTTTTACAAAATATTTGCTTCCAGCAGAGTGTATCTTAATTCACAAATGCAGAAATCTGTCATTAAGATCTGACCCAGCTGCATGGCATTGTCAAATGCAATAACGTATCTTTTAATAGTTTTATATCAAGTAAGGATATAACATAGTTTAAATGTATTTGCAAGCAATTACCCCCACCAGGATATTTGAGAATGCTCATGCAAAATTGATGAAATTCTGACATGCTTAAACATTGTTCATTTAGCTCAATTCCTTATGTATAGAAAAAATAGAATAAATAATTCTGCTGCCATTTGCAAACTACTGGTAGGCATTTTTATTCCACTCAGGGCTGCAGCGCTGCCTTTAAACTATAGCCTTTGGTGATCATTTGAAAAGAAAGAAAAAACAGTTTCATATATGTTTAATTTTAAATAATGGACTAGATTTTTCATTCTCCTTATTATTGTTCAATGTAGTAATTTAAATATGGAGTAGATTTACTGCATGTCAGCTGCCTTTCTTTTACAAAAGGGAATAAATTATTAAATGAGCAGAGATTGTTTGACAACCAGTTTTCCCGTACTACACGAAAGAAAGGCCTGTGACATTCAGCTGTCTTTTGAAAAGAATAAAGTTTAAATCAGTTAAGCCACTATGCTGTGGATCAGAAATGCCATTCTGTGGCATGGTTTTGCTTTGCCTCTCAGCTGACTTTCAGGCAGCTCCACCACCATATGGGGAACGGAACGACAGCCAGGCCAAGGCCCTCCGGGGTCCCTTCTGGGTTGCTAAAACCTTCTTTGGCTGAAGCACACCCCACAGAAACATCAGACGGGCACCAGAGCTAACAGGTTCCTTTCTGATTCTTTTTGACAACACTAGTGAATATTATTTACTAATGACTGATGAGGAATCTTTTCCCCCTGCTTTTGGATCTTTCCTGCAATTTTTAACACGTTCACTGCGCCAGAATAGAGAAATCTTGTGGTGAACATCTCATCACCGTTGATGCAAGCCAGGTGAGAAATTGCATTTCAATGCTTTTCTAAGCTATACCTCAATACCATATTAGCATCTGTGTAATTAATAATACTTTGAGCTCTGTCAAAATGAAATCACTTTTATTCTTCCCCCAGAAAGAATCAACTATTAAATATATGTGATCCCCAATACATTTTTCTTTACTAATGTCACTAGGAACTATACTTTCTGAAATATTAATCTATCTATCCAAGCCATAAAGACTGGTCAAATTAGTAATTTTTTAAAAATTTTTCAAATTAAGTGGGTAGAAGAAGAATAAATGAAACAAGATGGGATTGGGAGGGAGACAAACCATACGTGACTCTTAATCTCACAAAACAAACTGAGGGTTGCCTGGGGCAGGGGGTTTGGGAGAAGGGGGTGGGATTATGGACATTGGGGA
>NW_026744248.1:0-3023 GCF_022355385.1 Mustela nigripes
ACTCATGTTGAAAGCACTCAAAAACAGCAAAGGATCACGGGGTTAAACTGTGACAATTGAGGCGGCTAAGGACAGGGGCTTATGTCCCGGAGAAAGTTTAGAATTTTCTGGTGCTGAGCTAGAGAGAGTTTGGCAGATTAACCAGCTCTTTGTTCCTGAGCCACCAGTGCACCTGAGGTGTGTTGTGTCCAGTTCCTGTAAGGGGTGGGAGCCACACCATACAGCAAATTGCCGAGCCTTGCCTGAGACACGCACACCCCTCACCTTCCCCTGCCTGAAGGCCCAGCTTGGTGCTCTTAAACCCTTGACATACTATCAGAGCCTGAGAGGTGCCTGTGACCCACACCCTCCCCTATGAAAGGTGTCACATGCCCGGCGCTCTTAGACCCAGAAAGACCAGGTGCTCCAAGCCCAGGCCAATGGGAAAATCTCAGTGTGCAATCACTTCTTGGAACCACTCTGGTGGTCTGGAGCTGCCCACAGTGCTGCTGTGGTTTTCAGTACAAGCAAAAGATCCTGCATCCCCTGGGACCGTATCTCAATGTAAGCTCTGCCATTGGCCAAAAGGGAATTTATATGTGCCTTGCAGAACATACAGGGGAGCAGATAGAGGTTTCTCTCTGTAGGGATGTCAGGCTGCAGTTTACTTTCCTCTAAAACTCCAGGAACCATCAAAAGCATTCCAGGCGAGAGAGAAAATGTGAACAAATATAAAAACCTGCAGAAAACAAAAGCCTGAAAAAACCGGTTTCCTCAGAGCCCACCCCCATGAGCGGGGAGGGAGGACTTAAATCAGGTAACATCATTGACTAAAAACCCACGTGGCAGGCCCCTCCCTCAGAAATAAAACCAGCAAAGTATAAAATTAAAACACTACAAGAGAACAACCACCACTATTTCATAGATGCAACTTTAATTTTAATTCATTCCCAATATTCTGTTTTTTATATAGATTTTTTTAATTAATTTTTTTTTTATTTTCAGCATAACAGTATTCATTATTTTTACACAACACCCAGTGCCCCATGCAATCCATTCCCTCTATAATAGCCACCACTTGGTAGCCAGACCTCCCACACCCCCGCCCCTGCAAAATCCTCAGATTGATTTTCAGAGTCCATAGTCTCTCGTGGGTCACCTCCCCTTCCAATATCCTCCATCTCCCTTCTCCTCTCTATCTCCCCATGTCCTCCCTGATATATGTGATGCTCCACAAATAAGTCAAACCATAGGATGATTGACTCTCTCTGCTTGACTTGTTTCATTCAGCATAATCTCTTCCAGTCCTGTCTATATTGCTACAAAAGTTGAGTATTCGTGCTTTCTGATGGAGGCATAATAGTCCATAGTGTATATGGACCACATCTTCCTTATCCATTCGTCCATGGAAGGGCATCTTGGTTCTTTCCACAGTTGGGCGACCGTGGCCAATGCTGCTATAAACATTGGGGTAGTAATGGGCTTTATTTTCACTACAACTGTATCTTTGGGGTAAATACCCAGTATCGCAATTGCAGGGTAATAGGGAAGCTCTATTTTTAATTTCTTGAGGAATCTCCATACTGTTCTCCAAAGAGGCTGCATCAACTTGCATTCCCACCAACAGTGGAAGAGGGTTCCCCTTTATCCACACCCTTTCCAACACATGTTGTTTCCTGTCTTGCTAATTTTGGCCATTCTAACTGGTGTAAGGTGATATCTCAATGTGGTTTTCATTCTAAACTCCCTGATGGCTAGTGATGATGACCATTTTTTCATGTGTCTGATAACCATTTGTATGTCTTCATTGGAGAAGTGTCTGTTCATATCTTCTGCCCATTTTTTGATATGATTGACTGTTTTGTGTCTGTTGAGTTTTAAGAGTCCATTATAGATCCTGTATATCAATCTTTTGTCTGTACTGTCATTTGCAAATACCTTCTCCCATTCCGTGGGTTGCCTCTTTGTTTTCTTGACTGTTTCTTTTGCTGTGCAGAAGCTTTTGATTTTGATGAAGTTGCAAAAGTTCATGTTTGCTCTTGTTTCCTTTGCCTTTGGAGACATATCTTGAAAGAAGTTGCTGTGCCTGATATCGAAGAGATTACTACTTATGTTCTCCTGTAATATTTTGATGGATTCCTGTCTCACATTGAGGTCCTTAATCCATTTTGAGTTTATCTTTGTGTACGGTGTAAGATAATGGTCCCATTTGATTCTCCTACATATAGCTGCCCAGTTGTCCCAGCACCATTTATTGAAGAGATAGTCTTTTTTCTATTGTATATTTTTTTTCTGCCTTGTCAAAGATTAATTGACCATAGAGTTGAGGGTCCATACCCGGGCTCTCTACTCTCTTCCACTTGTCTATGTGTCTGTTTTTATGCCACTACCATGCTGTCTTGGTGATCACAGCTTTGTAGTAAAGTTTGAAATCAGGTAACGTAATGCCCCCCATTTTATTTTTGTTTTTCAACATTTCCTTAGCGATTCTGGGTCTCTTCTGAGTCCATACAAATTTTAGCATTATTTGCTCCAGCTCTTTGAAGAGTATCGGTGGAATTTTTATCAGAATAGCATTAAAAGTATAGATTGCTCTCGGCAGTATAGACATTTTAGCAATGCTTATTTTTCTGATCCAAGAACATGGAATGCTCTTCCATCTTTTTGTGTCTTCTTCAAATGCTTTCATGAGTGTTCTGTAGTTCCTCGAGTACAGATACTTTACCTCTTTCATTAGTTTTATCCCCAGGTATCTTATGGTTCTTTGTGCTATAGTAAATAGAATCGATTCTCTAATCTCCCTTTCTTTATTTTCATTACTAGTGTATAAGAAAGCCACTGATTTCTGTAGAGTGACTTTGTATCCTGCCACTTTGCTGAATTGTATGAGTTCTAGTAGTTTGGAGGTGGAGTGTTTTGGGTTTTCCATATAAAGAATAATGTCATTTGCAAAGAGAGAAAGTTTGACTTCTTCATACCAATTTGGATACCTTTTATTTTTCTTTATTTTCTGATTGATATTGCTAGGACTTTTAATACTATGT
>NW_026744249.1:0-3023 GCF_022355385.1 Mustela nigripes
AAAAAAAAAAAAAAGAACACATGCCTCATGGCTCATGGTCCCTCATCATTTGTGGCATCTGTGAGGTCCTTAACACAAGCTTGACATGTAGAAAAATTTTCAATGATACTGGTTATTGTTATTAACTTTAAGTACTGGTTCACTCAAATCATGCAGTGCATGAACTAACATTTCTTCTGTAAGCTCTTGCAAAAACCATGAGATTAGTCTGACAACTTGGCAGTGAGAAGGATATTTTAAGCATGTGTGTTAACTGATTTTGAGGACAAACAGCCATAGCAGATAAGAGAAGGTGACACTGAGACTTATGATGATCAAGAGTTTCTCTTGAGGGACACCTGGGTGGCTCAGTGGGTTAAGTCTCTGCCTTCGGCTCAGGTCATGATCTCAGAGTCCTGGGATGGAGCCCCACATCAGGCTCTCTGCTCAGCAGGGAGTCTGCTTCCTCTTCTCTCTGCCTGCTGCTCTGCCTGCTTGTGATCTTTGTCTGTCAAACAAATAAAATCTTAAAAAAAAAAAAGTTTCTCTTGAGTCAGGGCACCTGGGTGGCTCAGATGGTTAAGCATCTGACTCTTGATCTCTGGTCATAATCTCAGGGTCATGGGATTGAGCCCGCTTCAGGCTCCACACTGGGCAGAGAGCTTGCTTAAGATCCTCTCTCTCCCTTTGCCTCTGCCCCTCCCCTGCATGCCTTCTCACTTTTGAACACTTTCTCTCAAAAGAAAAAGAAAACATAAGCATTCTTTTGCAATTTGCTTTCTTAGCAACCTCCACGTATGCAATAAATGATCCGTTACACACATGACATCATTTAATTGTAATATAATTGCTGCATTTTAATTGTTTTTTCTACTTTTTTTAAAATTTATTTTTTACTTTCAGCATAACAGTATTTATTATTTTTGCACCACACCCAGTGCTCCATGCAATCCGTGCCTTCTCTAATACCCACCATCTGATACGCCGACCTCCCACACCCTGCCCCTTCAAAACCTTTAGATTGTTTTTCAGAGTCCATAGTCTCTCATGGTTCACCTCCCCTTCCAATTTCCCCCAACTCCCTTCTCCTTGTTTTTTTTTTAAGATTTTATTTATTTTTTTGAGAGACAAAGATCACAAGTAGGCAGAGAGGCAGGCAGAGAGAGAGGAGGAAGCAGACTCCCTGCTGAGCAGAAAGCCCGATGCGGGGCTCGATCCCAGGACACTGGGATCATGACCTGAGCTGAAGGCAGAGACTTTAACACACTGAGCCACCCAGGTGCCCCTGCATTTTAATTATTTAATTAGTACATTAATATTTCAATGTTAAATAAATTAATATATTAATTAGAATAACAATACTTAATCTATGAAAAGTTCAATGTAAAAGGATCATGAAAAAGGTGTGGAAGAATATGGTGCTTCTAAAATTATTTCAAAGACATTGGTGATTTAAGTATGTTCACTATAGAGATTTTTATGGTAAGTAGGAATATATAAATAACAATATCTCAAACTATTTGAAGATCTCTATGTAATATGTCCACTAATGAGGTATAGATGGATATGCTGACTCTAAAAAGTTGATTTAAGGGGTGCCTGGGTGGCTCAGTCAGTTGAGCATCTGCTTTTGGCTCAGGTCATGATCCCGGGGTCCTGAGATAGAGCCATGCATTGGGCTCCCTACTCAAAGAGGAGTCTGCTTTTCCCTCTCCCTCTGCTACTCCCCTTGCTTGTGTTTTCTCTTACTCTCTCTCACAGTATCTGTAAAATAAATAAATAAAATCTTTTTTTTAAGTTGATTTAAAACACTTTGCTTATATAAGATTTCTCATTACACAGCTTGTTGTTGTAGCAGGAAAATGGAGGCCACGTTGATGTCAACCACCAAGTAGCTGGATAAGGCTGAAAAAAGCATATTTCAACACTTAATATATAAAAAATTACTATGTTCTCTTAAGTATTTTTGCCTACACATACGACTGGTAAATTATAAAACATGAACTGAATACTTAACAAGGAATGCCCATGCTGTACAAATGTGATTTAGGACAAAATATCAGAGAAATGAAAAATAATTTACAGTAAGGGGAAACGTGCACTGACTGGTGATGATAGCATGGCATGAGCTAAGGAGGATGACCCCCTCACCCTGTGCCCAGAGGAGAAAAAGCCCATTTTGTTTGGGTTAAACATTCATCTTGGATTTTTCCTGTTGGTTATTTTGGTAAAATCATCCCCCATCCATCTCCATTCCTTATACACTGCTTGATGTTGTTTGTTGTTGATCAGTCTCCCCCACCTAGAACATGAGCTACTTAATACATTGATTTTCCTGCTTTTATTGCTAAATCTCCAGCAAGGGAACAGTATTTTCACAGAATAGGAACTGATGAACTGGAATCAGTGAGGTCCATCTCTGATGGTTTCTTTCTTTCTTTTTTTTTTTTTTAATTAAGTTCAATAAGCCAACATATATAATACATCATTGGTTTTTGACATAGTGTTCAATGATTCATTCGTTGTGTATAACATCCAGTGCAACTCTCATGGTTTCTAAAGGAAAATTTTTCTCTGTCCTTCCAGCGTTCACGATAAGGCCTTGTGATGCCATGGATTTGAGAAGGTAGGGCTATATCAAGGGAGATTGACAAGGGCCCCTGCATAACAGCTAATTGTGACCAGAGAAAAAAAAGACTTGCTGGGTTGTGCACTTGGAGTAAGGTAAATAACAAAACATCATGTATAGAACTAGACCCAAGCCAATGGCAAGAGTCAGCCAAACGAGCATTGTCTCTGAGTTCATTCTCCTGGGACTCTCCTCCCGGCCTGAAGACCAGACATCTCTCTTTATCCTCTTCCTCACCATGTACCTGGTCACCGTAATCAGGAACCTACTCATCATCCTGGCCATCCACTCTGACCCCCAGATCCAGGCCCCCATGTATTTCTTCTTGTGTTTCCTGTCCTTCACTGACATTTGCTTTACAACAACCATTGTCCCCAGGATGCTAGTGAACTTCCTGTCAGAGAAGACCATCTCC
>NW_026744250.1:0-3022 GCF_022355385.1 Mustela nigripes
CACACAAGTCCTCCTGAATTAGGGGCCCAGTCTACTCAAATATGACCGCATCCTAGCTAGTGACATCTCCAGGGACCCTATTTCCAAATAAGGTCATGCTCCCAGGTGCTGGGGTTTAGGACTGGGATACTTCATATGCACAAACACATACACACATACACACACACACACGTTTGTGTGCATATGTATTCCTATATATATATGTATGTGTATAGATAGAAAGGGAGAAAGGAATAGATGGGAAAAAGAAAATACGCCTAGCGAGTTAGTAGACTTCACCTTTAACTTTTCAACAATGACCTTCAGAATGAACGACTGAAATTCTATTGAAAGAAAAGACCTGGATAGGTCAGTGAAAAATAAACTCTACATAGGAGGATGCAGTGGCTAGTATAGATTTTGTGGAAAGAGAAAGGATGAAAAGGGCTAGACCGTACCCAAAGGAATCCTCAAAGGCTACTTTTCTGAGGTCTTGAGAAGAGACAATGGAAAGACACCCGATCCGTGAACAGAGAAAGAAACCATTGCAGAACAACAAGGTTGAAAGACCCGCGGATCCCCTTACCCAAGAATCCAACACTGCCACTGGATGCAATCAGCAAGAGGTTCTTTATTGTTACGCAGGCGCCTGTGGGTGGTCAGCACGCGCCTGCGGGTGGTCAGCAGCTCCTGCTAGCTGAGCACACCTGGCTGGGGTGGTGCAGGATTTTTATAGACCGGTACAAGCAAGTCCCGGATGGGATGGGGCCGATTGGCTGACAA
Source organism: Mustela nigripes (assembly GCF_022355385.1). NCBI lineage: Eukaryota > Metazoa > Chordata > Mammalia > Carnivora > Mustelidae > Mustela > Mustela nigripes. The sequence continues at coordinate 763 of NW_026744250.1, forward strand.
TTTGAACATTTGAAAAAAGGCATACTTGGTGTTAGTGGATTGGCCCTGGAAGACCCCCTCGCGCGAAGAGAAAGGCGGGAAGGGGAAACAAAGAGGGGAAGCTTGACCCCATCACTCAGCAGAAAGGCATCCTGTCTATGTGACCATGCAGCCCCCTGTCTACGTGACCTACATGACCATGCAGCCCCCTTGCCTACGTGACCATGCCCCGGCTATTAGGAGAGGGTATCTTGTTCAAACAGGAGTCAAGTGTCATGCCCTAAAAGCCAAGCGGTTACAGAAAAGCAAAAGAGCAGTTACATTGAATTCAACCCTTGGGGAAGGGTCTTTTCATTGCAAGGGGAGGAGGGGTACTCTTACACAACAAAAGAGCAGTTAATTATTTAAAGATGGGGGGGGGTCTTTCATTCCCTCCTTTTTCTTGATCATGGATAGAATCTTATATCCATTTGTCCTTTTCTTGCACTAAGTGGGGTGCAAGGCGCCAGCTTTTGCTTTCTCCTCAGCCAGCCTCCTGCTCCTTCATTTCCCCCTGAACAATTTTGACCCTGAAATCTTTAAGGGGGCTGAACGTGGAAGGTCTCATCTTCTGTAACTTCTTCGTGCTGAATAGGGGCGCAGAGCTGTCCCTACCTACTGGGGCCAATATTGATCAGGGTAGGAATGTATAAGGGAGTTAGGAAAGGTGGAGGCAGCTGAATCCAGCGCTGACAGTGAAGAGGCATCCTCGCGCGCAAGAAGGATCGTCTGTCATGGTGAAGTCATTGTAGCAATGGAGTCTCGGCACCAAGTAGAGAAACATGGAACAAAGCAACATATTAAGGTTAATGAGGCGATAAGAATAAGAAGCCCAAGGAAGAGATTTTTAATTGTTGGCCATGGTCTTCCTTCAAACCAGGAACTTAACCAATCACTAAAAGAGAGAGAGAAGGATCTTGTAGGGCCTTAATTTGGGTATTCATATCTTTTATTAGTCCTGTGACATTTTTGTGATAGTCTGGGATGTACACACAACATTCTGTTTTGATGATTGCACATGTGCCACCCTGGGCTGCTCTCAGGACATCTAAGGCCATCCTATTTTGTAGGACTGCCCTGTGTATCTGTGACACTTCGGTATTAAGTAGGGAGATGCCATTTAGTGAATCATTGAGTGCCTTTGTAGTATATTTATTAAAGGCTTCTACATGCCACATGACATCCTCTAGTCCCGCAGATGGAACAAAAATGGATGCTAAGTGATCATACCATTTAAAAACAGATCGTGTCCATCTCTGTTTCAAGTTGGGGAGATTAGCTGGAGTTGTAATGGTTTTAGTAATGCGCCCATGAATCCAGGCAAGTCCTAAAGTACAGCGACCTATCCACCCTGGAGGAAGCCAGGGCCACAGGTTGGTTCCACATATCCAGTGGGTTCCATTTGGAGCTGGCCATCTAATGCCAGGTCGCCTTGCCCAGTCAGTAGCCTGGAGTACTATTATTTGGGAACACATTTCTAATGATAGCCATCCTCTATACTGTGTGTTATTTGCCCAAGTACCACTCGTATGATTCCTTTGTTTCCAGCATAAAACTGCCTTCTGACTGAGCCGTCCAATCGTGGGTGTAAGCCACAGATATGGATCTCAGATTTGATATATGCCATCCTTAGTATAGCGATAAGGAGGGTTTTGGAACTTAGGCCCATATTTGATTGGGGAGTTATGGCTTGATAGTAATCTCCTTTCCTTCCAAATAGTTCCATGGGCATGTAGTACCAGTAAAGCATATTTGGAGTCAGTATAAATGTTAATTCTTAGGCTTTGGCAATTGCAAAGTGCTAGTGAGCACTATGGCATACCTAGCTTTTCTTATTTTTTCTATGAAAACTACTGACATCAAAAAACCAACGGTCATTCATATTTTTAACAGGGGCATCTTAAATCTGGACAAATAGAGTAAGCAAGATCAATAACCTTTGAAAATTTTTGCTCTTTTGCTTTGTTTCTTTAGAAATGATTCTACCAATGCCAGCGGCATGCAACAGAAACCAGGAAGGAATCATACAGCTGAGCCAACCTGCTGTACTTTAAAACACTTGACCACAATTCTCCAGTGGATACTCAACCCTGGCTTCAAACTCCCTTGTCTCTCCGGTGAGTTTGCTTTCCCTCCTTCAAGACTTGCCTCAACAATCCCTACCCCCGCCTCTTCTGAACTATGTCACCTCACTCCCAGCTCCTGTCCTAGGGATGAGGGAGCAGAAGGCAAGCTTAGGACA
>NW_026744251.1:0-3021 GCF_022355385.1 Mustela nigripes
TCAGGCTTACATTCCCAGAGACCTGGTCCCCAAGCCCTCCAGATTGGGAACCCCAGAGCTGCACCCCAGGCCTCCACTGCCACAAAGCAGGAAACATTACTGTTTTGAGCTGCAGAAAACCCTCAGATGGGGAGAGACCTTCATACCCTCCTGAGGCCACCCCCACTTTCAGCACCCAAAGGAACCACAAACATGAAGCCTCATTCTCAGCCCGAGACCCTCCCACAGCTCTACCTCCGGAAATCTCCCATCAGCTAGGGCTCGCAGGGGAGCCATGTGGGTCCAGTCCAAGTCCCTGGATGGTCATAATGAGCATCTAGGAAGAAAGCACTCTAAACAATGGATGTGAGTGCATCCCAAATTGCCTCCCATGCCGGCCAATTCTCATGAGATTCTTGCTCATGATAATTAGCCAGAAAATCCCCAATGAAATGGCTTTTGGCAGCACGGACATGCAGGGCGGCCACCTGGGCCTGGCCCATGATCTCAAGTGGTCACGGTCCAAACCCCATGAGAAAGCAGTTTAAAATCCTGGTGAATACATGGCCATACACTCACTCTACTCATACCCCTGGAGTGCCAGTCCCAGCGATTTCAGATCAGGCCTGCCATGCCCCAGACCCTAAATCTAACACTAGGTTGGGTTTTCAGGCTTACATCTACAGATTGAGGACTCCAGAGCCACACCCCAGGAATCCACCTGCTACCCAGATGGAAACTGTGCCATTAGAGCTGTGCCCAACCCTCAGAGCAGAAGAAATCTACATGCCTCCCTGAGGCCACGCCCACTTTCGGTGGCACCCATTGTCACCAACCCAGAGACTGAGGCCCTGCATGATGCCTTCCCTCAACTCAGCCCACCAGAGAGTCCGCCACAGCACCAGTAGATCTGGCCTGCCATGCCCTTAGGCCCTAACCTTAACGTAGTTTGGGTTTTCAGGATTCCACCCTAAAGGCCTGGCTCCAAAGCCCCCAGATTAAGAACCCCGAATAACACCCCAGAATTCAGTCCACAATGTGGTTGCCAACCAGACGATTTGGAGCTGTGCCAAACTCTCAGGAGAAACCTGCACTCCCTCGTAAAGCCAGCACCACCTTCGGTGGCCCCCCGGCCACAAAAACGGACTCTGGTGCAATGACTGACAAATCCTCAACTTGGCCCTGAGCAGAGCATTCCTTAGAAATGGCAGATCAGACCTGCCATGCCCAAGGCCTAAGCCTAAACCTAGGTGAGGTGCACAGGTTATCATGCTCAGAGACATGGACCACAACCCAGGCAGACGGGGGACCCCTGAGACTCACACCAGAATTATGCCTCCCATTGAGGGCACAACTCTGCTGCTTGGAGCTGCACAGAACCCTCAGAATGGGAGATACCTCTATGACCCCATGAGGCCACCCCAGATTCTGTGGAACCCCTTGACACAAACCTGGAATCTGATGCACCTCCAGACATGTGCCCTCAACTCAGCCCACCAGAGAACCTGCCATGGTACTAGGCCCTAACCCTAATCCTAGTTTGGGTTTTCTGGCTTCCATCCCAAAAGACCTGGCCCCCAAACCAGCCTCATTAAGGACCCCTGAGTGTTATCCCAGAATTCAGCCTCCCATGTTGTAGGAAGATGTGCCATATGAAGCTTCACAGAACCCTCAGAGAGGGAGAAACCCGCAAACCCTACTAAAGTGACCCCACACACACACCATCTTCAGCCCCCCTGGCCACAAACCCGGATTCTGAGGCACCGCCTGACATATGCCCTCAACTCAGCCCCAAGGGGATCGTGTCTCAGTGCTGACAGATCGGGCCTGCCATGTCTCTAGGTCCTAATCCTAATCCTAGGTGGGGTGTACAGGCTTCTGCACCCAGGTGCCTGGTCCCTAAGTCCAGATTAAGGATGCCTGATACTCATGCTGGGACTCTGCCTGCCACGCAGGTCACAGCTGTGCTATTTGGAGCTGCGCTGAACCCTTAGAGCTGGAGAAACTTCCATGGACCCCTGAAGTCACTCCCAGGTTATGTGAATGCCTGGACATAAACCCAGAGGGTAACGTACTGTCTGACACCCACATTTAACTCAGTACACCAGGGCACCTGCCTCAGCACTGGCATATCAGGACTGCCATGCCCCTAGGCCTTAACCCTATCCCTAATTTGGGTTTTCAGGCTTCCATCCCAAGAGGCCTGACCCCAATCCCCCAAGATTAAAGACACCTGGTGACACCCCAGGACTCTGCCCACCATGCAGGAGAAAACCATGCTGTTTGGAGCTGTGCCAAATCCACAGAGAGGGAGAAACCTGCATGCCCCACCTGAGGCCATCCCCACCTTCTGCACACCATTGGCAACAAATGCGGGGGCTGACACTCAGCCTGACACCCAGGAGGAAACCGTGCCAATTGAAGCTGAGTAGGACCCTCAGAGTGGGAGAAACTGCATGTCCCCCTGAGCACACCCTCCTCCACTGTGGTCAGCGGTCCCCTGACCACAAACCTGGACCCTGTCATGCCACCGGACCCCTGCCCTCAATTCAGCCCCCTGGGATCCCTCTAAGTGCCAGCAAATTAGGTCTTCCATGCTCCTGGCACTAAAATTAACGCTAGGTTGGGTTTTCAGTCTTCCTCCCCAGAGGCTGGGCCCCCATTTCCTCCATATTTGGAACCCTGATCCCCAAACCAGGACTCCGTCTGCCACCCAGGAGGAAACTGTTCTGTTTGGAGCTGCACAGAACCCTCAGAATGGGAGAAACCTCAACAGCCCATGAAGCAACGTCCACCATCGGCCATCCCTCATGCACAAACCCAGAGTGTAATGCACCACTTGACCATGACCCTCAACTCATTGCCCTAGGCATCCTGCCTCAGCACCAACAGATCAGGCCAGCCATGCCCGTGTGCTCTATCCCTAGCCCTAGGCTATACTTTCAGTCTTCTGTCCTCTGAGGAACCACACCAAAGCCCCACTGATGGGTTACAACTGAACTATACCAGAATATTTCGTGGCCCCGTGAGACTATCCCACTC
>NW_026744252.1:0-3020 GCF_022355385.1 Mustela nigripes
TGAGAATGATATTTGCGGTGGGTTTTTCATAGATGGCTTTGATGATATTGAGGTATGTGCCCTCTATGCCTACACTTTGAAGAGTTTTGATCAGGAAGGGATGCTGTACTGAGGGTTGCTGGGGGGGAGGGGGGTTGGGAGAAGGGGGGTGGGGTTATGGACATTGGGGTGGGCATGTGGTTTGGTGAGTGCTGTGAAGTGTGTAAACCTGGTGATTCACAGACCTGTACCCCTGGGGATAAAAATATATGTTTATAAAAAATAAAAATTTTTTTAAAAAAGGAGGGTTAATAAAACTGGTGCTGAGATTGCTGTGGGGTTTTAAAATAATTAAATAATTAATTAATTAAATTCATGGGTAAATAGTTTCAAGCAATTTCAAAAAAAAAAAAAAATAGAATATTTAACCCAGAAATGGACCCTCAACTCTGTGGTCAACTAATCTTGAGCAAAGCAGGAAAAAATATTCAATGGAAAAAAGACAGTCTCTTCAACAAATGGCATTGAGAAAACTGGACAGCCACATGCAGAAGAATGAAACTGGACGATTTTCTTACTAATACACAAAAATAAACTCAAAATGGATGAAAGACCTAAATGTGAGTCAGGGATCCATCAAAATCCTAGAGGATAACACAGGCAGCAACCTCTGTGACCTTGGCCACAGCAACTTCTTGTTAAGCATATCTCCAAAGGCAAGGGAAACAAAGCCAAAAATGAACTACTGGGACTTAATCAGGATACAGAGCTTTTGCACAGCAAAGGAAACATTTGACAAAACCAAAAAACAACCGACAGAATGGGAGAAGATATTTGCCAATGTCTTATCAGATAAAGGATCAGTATCCAAAATCTGTAAAGAACTTAGCAGGCTCAGCACCCAAAGAGATGGGCAGAAGACATGAACAGACATTTCTCCAAGGAAGACATCCAAATGGCCAACAGATGCATGAAAAAAATGTTCAACATCACTTGGCATCAGTAAAATACAAATTAAAACCATAATGAAATACCACCTCACACTAATCAGAATGGCTAAAACTAACAAGTTAGAAAATGACAGATGTTGGTGAGGATGCAGAGAAAGAGGAACCCTCTTATACTGTGGTGGGGAATGGAAGCTGGTACAGCCACTCTAGAAAATAGTATGGCAATTCCTCAAAAAGTTAAAAATAGAGCTAACATACGACCCAGCAATTGCACTACTGGGTATTTATCCCAAAGATATAAATGTGGTGATCCGAAGGGGCATCTGCACCCCAATATTCATAGCAGCAATGTCCACAAGAACCAAACTATGGAAAGAGTCCAGATGTCCATTGACAGATGAATGGATAAAGAAGATGTGGTATGTATATACAATGGAATACTACCTAGCCATCAAAAAGTGAAATCTTGGGCGCCTGGGTGGCTCAGTGGATTAAGCCGCTGCCTTCAGCTCAGGTCATGATCTCAGGGTCCTGGGATCGAGTCCCGCATCGGGCTCTCTGCTCAGCAGGGAGCTTGCTTCCCTCTCTCTCTCTCTCTGGCAGCCTCTCTGTCTACTTGTGATTTCTCTCTGTCAAATAAATAAATGTAAAAAAAAAAAAAAAAAAAAGTGAAATCTTGCCATTTGCAACAACGTGGATGGAACCAGTGGGTATTATGCTAACAAAATAAGTCAATCATAGAAAGACAATTATCATATGTTCTCACTTGTATGTGGAATTTAAGAAACAAAACAGAGGATCATAGGGAAATAGAGGGAAAAATAAAACAAGACAAAATCAGAGAGGGAGACAAACCATAAGAAACTCATAATCATAGGAAACAAACAGGGTTGCTGGAGGGGAGGGATGGGGGAATGGGGTAATTGGGTGCTAGACATTAAGGAGGGCATGTGATGTAATGAACACTGGGTATTATATAAGAATGATGAATCACTGAACTCTACCTCTGAAAACCAATAATACATTATATACTAATTAATTGCATTTAAATAAAAACAAATAAAATTAAAAAAAACTATTAAGGCACCGTTTGGGGGGAGATAGTGGTGAAGATTTTTTTAATTACTGATTCTATTTGTTAAATGGTTATAAGTCTGTTAGTTTTATTTATTTATTTATTACTGAATTAGCAATATTAAATTTTAGTTTTCCAGGTAATTTTCTAGTTTGTCTGAATTTTCAAATTTTTTAGCAGAAAATTTTTCATAGCCTTCCCTTTGTGATTTGAAAAATCTTTGTTATTATCCTTCCTCTTTTATTTTTAACACTGTAACTTTTATCTTTTATTCTTAATTAATCTTGCCAAAAGATTTATCTATTTTATTATTCTTGGATATGGCAACCCCCATAGAACCTATTCATATGATTAAGAACCTTCTTAGATATGGTGATTCTAAAAGAATCATAAACTTTTTGCCCATTCAGTTTTTAGGAAGTTCACCAACCCAGAGGCCTGGGATGAAGGAGAAGCTAGATAGTGTAAAGTCACAAGGAGTGTGGCAGATCTCCTAACCCACGTTCTCTTGCAGTATTACCTCCCCCATCAAGGGAATGCTCCTTCATAAGGAAACGGAATTTATTTCATGATTCCCTTGAATCTGGGTGAGCTCTGTGACTGCTTTGACCAATAGCATATGGTAGCAGTGTCCCAGTGCCAGTTCCAGGTATAACTCTTAACTGGCCTACAAGATTGTTTTTTGCCTCATGGAAGCTAGCCACCATATAAGAAATGTGACTAAATGTGACAACCCTGAGACTGCTATGATACAAAAAGCAAACAACACAAAGAGAGAGAAAAAAAAGTCAACAGGCACCCAGGTGCCAGGCCTGTGAATGGGAAAGCCACTGTGGATGGCCAACCAAGTCAAGCTTTTAGATGTCTTCCAACTCTGGTCCTATCTAACTGTAGTGCATGGGAGTAGCTCTAAGTAAAAGCTACTCACTGGAGCCCATTCAAACTACAGAAACACCTACAATTTGCATGGACATGGATGGAACTGGAGAGGATTATGCTAAGTGAAATAAATCAAG
>NW_026744253.1:0-110 GCF_022355385.1 Mustela nigripes
TTGTATCAGCGATGGCCGTGGAATGTTGGGGAGTCCTCATGGGCCATAGACGAATTTTGCTCTATGTGGATTTGGCCTGATCCCAATTGTTTTTCGTCAATCTGTGGGAT
>NW_026744253.1:210-3020 GCF_022355385.1 Mustela nigripes
TTGGGGCCCAGGGGCATGGCAAGCCCAATATGCTGTCTCTCCATCCAGCCACTGAGAGGCCTTACCTGAGGGCTGGGCTCAGGCTGAGGGTCACAATGTGTGTTTGTGACCAATGTGTCCACAATTATGGGCGGGGCCTCATGGGCAACACTGGTTTCAAGTACACTGAACCTTGGACAACATGCCAACCACAATGTTTCTTGCCATGGGGAAAGAGTTCTGATTTCTGCATCATTTTCAAACCCGGGCAGTGATTGGAGATAAGGTCTAGGTTCTGAAGCCTGAAAACCGATGCTCCCAAGAATGGGGATGACCTCATTTTGGGCACGCCGGGTTCCCTCATTCCGAGGATTGTCCAATGCGCCAGGAGGCGAAATTGGCGCCTGCGTGGTTGGGAGATACGTGGTTGCGGGACTCAGGGTTCCCGATATGGAGGCCATGAGGAACAGGACCCCGGAATCAGAATTCTGGGGCAGCGAGCGAGGGTCGAGCCCGAGCTTCGGGATGGGCCCTGACACATGGTATAGCACCAGGGACGGGATCCTCGCAGGCCAGGGATCCGCGGGCATTGTCCTCACCGCAGTCCGTCTCACGGATTGCCTCTTGGCAGGGTGCGGGAGCGGACACTCACAATGCCCAGGCACGCCCAGGGGGGCGCCCAGCATACGTGCGGGACCGAGGTGAATTCGCCAGGCGTATTCCGTCCAATTCTCACGAGCGTTCTGCCCAAACCAGGATCGGTTTGAGCAGAACGCTCGTGAGAATTGGCCGGCCTTGGGCAGCCCTGCGGACTGCCATACTCTCCATGGCCCAGGGCCCTTTCTCACCCAGGTCATGTTGCGGCCTGCCCGGAAATCGCACGGGATAGAGGTGGCCCACCAGGGGGCGCCGGCGCAGTGAGCGTACCTGGAGCAGAGTTGAAGGAAGGATGGCGATGGTGCCTGTGCCTCCATCTTTCTGGAATGGTGCGCCCAAGGATGGGGATGACCTCATTTTGGGCACGCAGATTTCTCTCACTCCGAGGGTTGTCAGAAGAGCCGGGAGGCGCCGTTGGCGCCTGCGTGGTTGGGAGATGCGTGGCTGTGGGACTCAGGGTTCCCGATATGGAGGCCACAAGGAACAGGATCCCAGAAGCAGAAGGCTGGGGAAGCAAAGAGCGTTTGAGCCCGGGCTTCGTGATGGGCCCGGGTCCATTGTGTAGCGCCAGGAACGGGACCCCCGCAGCCCAAGGATCCGCAGGCGTTGTCCTCGCCGCAGTCCGTCTCACGGAGTTCCTCTTGGTGGGTTGCGGGAGCAGGCACTCACAATGCCAGCCAGGCCTCGGGCGTGGGGGGGCGGTGGCCCTTCAGATGTGCCGCACCCGAGGTGAATTCGCTGGGCGTTTTCCCGCCAATTCTCACGAGCTTTCAGCCCAAACCGGGATCCGTTTGGGCAGAACGCTCGTGAGAATTGGCCTGTGTTGGGCATTCCTGCAGACCGCCATTCTCTCCATGGCCCAGGGCCCTTTCTCGCCAAGGGCATGTTGCGGCCGCCCGGGCATCGCATGGGGTAGACGCTGCCCCGCCCCCCGTGGGCGCCGGCGCAGTGGAGCGTTCCGCGAGCAGAGTTGAAGGACTGATGGCCGGGTGGCGAGCGCCTCCGTCTTTCGGGAAAATGGGGCTCCCAAGAATGGGGATGACCTCATTTTGGGCACGCAGGTTTCCCTCATTCCGAGGGTTGTCCAAAGCGCCGGGAGGCGAAATTGGCGCCTGCGTGGTTGGGAGATGCGTGGGTGCGGGACTCAGGGTTCCCGATATGGAGGCCATGAGAAACAGGACCCCGGAATCAGAAGGCTGGGGCAGCGAGCGAGGGTTCGAGCCCGAGCTTCGTGATGGGCCCTGACACATGGAATAGCACCAGGGACGGGTCCCCCGCAGGCCAAGGATCCGCAGGCGTTGTCCTCGCCGCAGTCCTTCTCACGGAGTGCCTCCTGGCAGGGTGCGGGAGCGGGTACTCACAATGCCCGGCCAGGCCCCGGGGGGTGGACCTGCAGACGTGCGGCGCCCGAGGAGATTCGCCCGGCGTTTTCCGGCCAATTCTCACGAGCGTTCTGCCCAAAACAGGATCGGATTGGGCAGAACGCTCGTGAGATTTGGCCGGCGTTGGGCAGCCCTTCGAACCGCCCTGCTCTCCATGGCCCCGGACCCTTTCTCGCCCAGGGATGTTGCGGCCGCCCGGAAATCGCACGCAAAAGACGTGGACCACCCGGGGGTGCCGGCGCACAGGAGCGTCCCGGGAGCAGAGTTGAAGGACGGGTGGCGGCTGGGCGTGCGCCTCCAGCTTTAGGGATCATGGGGCGCCCAAGAATGGGGATGATCTCATTTTGGGCACGCAGGTTTATCTCACTGCGAGGGTTGTCCGAAGCGCCGGTAGGCCCCGTTGGCGCCTGCGTGGTTGGGAGACGCGTGGCTGCAGGACTCAGGGTTCCCGATATGGAGGCCAGGAGGGACAGGACCCCGGAAGCAGAAGGCTGTTGAAGCGTTCGAGCATTCGAGCCCTGGTTTCGTGATGGGCCCGGCCCCATGGTACAGCGCCAGGGATGGGACGCCTGCAGGCCGAGAATCCGCAGGCGTTGGCTTCGCCGTGTTCCGTCTCACGGAGTGCCTCTTGGCAGGGTTTGGGTGCGGGCACGCACAATGCGCTTTGGACAAACCTCGGAGTGAGAGAAACCTGCCTGCCCAAAATGAGATCATCCCCATCCTTGGGCACCCCATCTTCCCGAAAGACGGAGGCACACGCCCGGCCGCCACCTGTCCTTCAAATCTGCTCCC
>NW_026744254.1:0-3020 GCF_022355385.1 Mustela nigripes
ACCCAGAAACCCCAAATGTGGATCAATTTGCACGCCATTCGGCTGTACCCCAAATATATAGGCTGACCTTGGCACTAATGCCCTTTCTGACACAGCCTGAGCCTGGACCTCATGGCCCCACCCAGACAGCTGGCCGCACACTGAGCACATCGGACCCGTCCTGGCCTTAGTTCGTCATCTCTTCTCAACCTCGCTTTTCAGGCTTCAGAACCTAGAACTTATCTCCAATCACGGCCCGGGTTTGAAAATGATGCCGACATCAGAACTCTTTCCCCATGGCAGAAAACTTGTGGATGGCCTGTTGTCCAAGGTTCAGTGTAGTGGAAACCTGTGTGGCCCATGAGGCCCCGCCCATGCTTGCGGGCCACATTGGTCACAAACTCACATTGTGTCCCTCAGCCTGAGCCCAGTCCTCAGGTAAGGCCTCTCAGTGCCTGGATGGAGAGACAGCATATTCTGCTTGCCTTACCCCTAGGCCCAAATTTTTAACCATAGTTCGGGTTGTCCCTTCACTCTTCCCCAGGGCTCTGCTTTGGAATTCCTCTTTTGGTGGGACACCTAGGTAACAAACCTGAAAGGAGTCCTCCCATCCCACAGATTGACAAAAAACAATTGGGATAGGCCAAATCCACAGAGAACAAGATTCGTCCATGGGCCTTGAGACCTCCCCAACATTCCACGGCCATCGCTGATACAAAATCCAGAGACAAAAGCCTGAGCACGCGCCTCAGAATCGCTCATTCTTCATATCCTGAAGAGTTCTTCAGATAAGAACATACACGGCACTCGAATGCATCCAAAATATGTAGTCTAACCTGGGCACTAATGCACTGTCTCACAACCTGAGCCCGGACATCGTGACCAACACCCAGACAGCTGTCCGCACTCTGAGCACATCAGACCCGCCATGGCCTTAGGTCATCATCTCTTCCCTACCTCAGTTTTCAGGCTTCAGAACCTAGACCTTATCTCCAGTCACTGCCCAGGGGTGACTGTGATGCAGAAATCAGAACTCCTGCTTACCCAAGGCAAGAAAACTTGTGGTTGCCATGTTGTCCTACGTTCAGTGTCGGAGAAACCAGCATTCACCCTGAGGCCCCGCCCATTCTTGAGTGCGAGGAGGGCATAAACACGCATTGTGACCCTCAGCGTTATTCCTGACGTCTAGAAAATACTCTTAGTGGCTGGACCATTAGATGTCATAATGGGATTGACATGTCCCTAGGCCCCAGTTTTTAACCAGATTTCTGGTCGTCAAGTCACAACTCCCCAGGGCTCTACTCTGGAAACCCTCATTTGGTGGGACACCTGAGGTTGAAAAACAAAACAAAACAAATCAACAACAACAAAAAAAACGGACTTTTTCCATCCCACAGAGTGACCCCAAACTCCTTGTACGGGGCCAAACCCCCAGAGGGTAAGACTCGTCCTTTTCCCATGAGGTCACCCGGAAATTTCACGACCATGGAGGCACAATATCTAGAGACAAAAACGTGAGCAAGAGCCTCCCACTCGCCCATTTTTCATGTCCCAAAATGATCTCCTCATGGTCTGTAGATCAGTCCCGCCATACCTTGACCTGAAACACAAGCCGAGTTTGTGTTTTCAGACAACTGTCCCAACAGCTCTGGCCTACACGCCCTACAGGCTCAGGCCCCTGAGGCCAAACCTGAAGACTGTGCTTGCCCTTTCCAAGGGAATTGTATGTGCCCATTCCAAAGGCCACAACCCTACTAAGAGGATAAAACTCCAACATTTCTGAGGCCATCCTAATAGTGGTGGTTTCCCAGGACAAACAGGGGCAATCTGAGCCCATCTGAGCACCTACATGAACTCAGACCCGTAGTTTGATGTCCCCAGAAGTAAAAAGGAACGAACAGGCCCCTAGGCACCTATCGGAACCATTGCTTTGGTTTCGAGGCATCTCTCCTCCGAGGCCTGGATTTCAATAACAGCATATGGCTGTTTCTTGACTCACCATCAGAACAAATCTCATCTACACATGGGAAACTTGCACGATGGAACTGTGTTAAAACCTCTCTTTCGGAGAACCCTTCGGGGCCCCAGTGCCACCGCTTCATTCCAAGGTGTCCATAGACACAAAATCATATTAGGACACATGCACGGGAGAGTCCATCTCAACTCATCCTCCTCGGTTGCTCCTCCAGATCTATCAGATCTGACCTGTCTTGTTGCTTGGAGCCAATTGGAATGCGAGTTGGGCTACCCAGCCATCCATCCTTAGAACCCTGCTCGGAATCGTTGTCCTGGAGGCAACCAACAGGTCTCAATTGTCTTGCAGAAGAATCTTTGCAATTGGGACCTTCTCACAACTCCCATCGTTGGAAAACCCCCATGGCATCGTGATCCCCCCCCTTCAAGAAGGGGCCCACAGGGAAAGAATGTCCAAGCTGAGCGATCGTCTGATCCTCGCCCTGACTTCAGATGCACGAGATCTTGATTCAGGACTGTAGATTGTGCCTGCCATATCCTCACCCAGAAACCTAGGCCTAGCTTGGGTTCTCAGACTTCAATCCTCAGACAACTGGCCCATAAGCCCTCCAATTGGCAATTCAGAACTACAATGCAGCACTCTGCCTGCCCTCCAGAATAAAAACATTGTCCTCTGGGGCTACCCAGAAACCCCAAATGAGAATCAACCTGCACGCCATTCGGCTGTACCCCAAATATATAGGCTGACCTGGGTACTAATGCCCTTTCTGATGCAGCCTGAGCCTGGACCTCCTGGCCACACCCAGACAGTTGGCCGCACACTGAGCACATCGGATCCGACATGGCCTTAGGTCGTCATCTCTTCTCAACCTCGGTTTTCAGGCTTCAGAACCTAGACCTTATCTCCAATCACGGCCCGGGTTTGAAAATGATGCACAAATCAGAACTCTTTCCCCATGGCAAGAAACCTTGTGGTTGGCATGTAGTTCAAGAATCAGTGTAGTTGAAACCAGTGTGGCCCATGAGGCCCCGCCCATGCTTACGGGCCACATTGGTCACAAACCACA
>NW_026744255.1:0-3020 GCF_022355385.1 Mustela nigripes
GGGCTCTACTCTGGAATCCCTCATTTGGTGGGACACCTGAGGTTGAAAAACAAAACAAAACAAATCAACAACAACAACAAAACGGACCTCTTCCATCCCACAAAATGACTCCAAACTCTTTGGACGGGGCCAAACACCCAGAGAGTAAGACTCGTCCAATTCCCATGAAGTCACCCGGAAATTTCACGACCATGAGTGACATGATATACAGAGACAAAAACTTGAGCAAGAGCCTCACACTCGCCCTTTTTTCATATCCCAAAGAGTTCTCCTCATTTTCTGTAGATCAGTCCTGCCATACCTATGACCCAAAACATAAGCCGAGTTTGTGTTTTCAGACAACTGTCCAAACAGCTCTGGCCTACACACCCTACAGGCTCAGGTCCCTGGAGCCAAACCTGACGACTGTGCTTGCACTCTCCAAGGGTATTTTATGTACCCATTCAAATGGCCACAACCCTACTAATAGGATAAACCTCCAATGTCCCTAAGGCCATCCCAATAGTTGTGGCTTCCCAGGACAAACAGGGGATATCTGGGCCCATCTGAGCACCTACCGGCACTCAGACCCGTAGACTGATGTCCCCAGAGGTAAAAAGGAACGAACAGGCCCCTAGGCTCCTATTGGATCCATTGCTTTGGTTTCCAGGCATCTCTCCTCAGAGGCCTGGATTTCAATAAGAGCATATGGCTGTTTCTTGACTCACCCATCAGAACAAATCTCATCTACACATGGGAAACTTGTACGATGGACATGTGTGAAAGCCTCTCTTTAGGAGAACCATTCAGGTCCCCAGGCTTCATTTCAAGGTCTCCAGAGACACAAAATCATATTACGACACATCCACGGTAGAGTCCATTTCAACTCAGCATCCACAGTTGGTCCCCCAAATCCAGCAGATCTAACCTGTCTTGTTGCTTGGAGACAATTGGAATGCGAGGTGGGCTACCCACCCATCCATCCTTAGAACCCTCTCGGAATCGTTGTCCTGGAGCCAACCAACAGGTCTCAATTGTCCTGCAGAAGAATCTTTGCAGGTTGGAGCTTCTCAGAACTCCCATCGTGGGAAAACACCCATGGCCTCATGATCCACCCCCCCTTCAAGTAGGGGCCATCAGGGACAGAATGTCCAACCTGAGCAATCGTCTATTCCTCGTCCTGACTTCAGATGCATGAGATCTCGATTCAGGTCTGTAGATTGTGCCTGCCATATCATTACTCAGAAACCTAGGCCTAGCTTGGGTTCTCAGACTTCCATCCTCAGACTACTGGCCCACAAGCCCTCCAGTTTGGCAATCCAGAACTACAATGCAGCATTCTGCCTGCCCTCCAGAAGAAAAACATTGCCCTCTGGGGCTACCCAGGAACCCCAAATGAGGATCAACCTGCACGCCATTTGGGTGTACCACAAAAATATAGGCTGACCTGGGCACTAGTGCCCTTTCTGACACAGCCTGAGCCTGGAACTCCAGGCCCCATCCAGCCAGCTGGCTGCACACTGAGCACATCGGACCCGTCATGGCCTTAGGTCGTCATCTCTTCTCAACCTCGGTTTCAGGCTTCAGAACCTAGACCTTATCTCCAATCACGGCCCGGGTTTGAAAATGATGCAGAGGGACGCCTGGGTGGCTCATTTGGTTGAGCAGCTGCCTTCGGCTCATGTCATGATCCCAGCATCCTGGGATCGAGTCCCTCATCAGGCTCCTTGCTAGGCAGGGAGTCTGCTTCTCCCTCTGCCTGTGTTCACACTCTCTCTCTCTCTGACAAATAAATTTTAAAAAATCAAAAAAAAATTAAATGATGCAGAAATCAGAATTCTTTCCCCATGGCAAGACACCTTGTGGTTGGCATGTTGTCCAACGTTCAGTGTAGGAGAAACCAGTTTCAGCCTGTAGGTACGCCCATTCTTGAGTGCGACGAGGGCATAAACACGCATTGTGACCCTCAGCGTGATTCCTGTCCTCTTGTACGTCCTCTCAGTGGCTGGACGATTAGATGTCATAATGGGCTTGACATGTCCCTAGGCCCCAATTTTTAACCAGATTTCTGGTTGTCCAGTCGCCCCTCACCAGGGCTCTACTCTGGAATCCCTCATTTGGAGGGACACCTGTGGTTGAAAAACAGAAGAAAACAAATCAACAACAACAGAGCTACGGAATTCTTCCATCCCACAGAATGACCCCAAACTCTTTGTACGGGGCCAAACCCCCAGATAGTAAGACTCGTCCATTTCCCATGAAGTCACCCGGAAATTTCACGACCATGAGTGACATGATATCCAGAGACAAAAACTTGAGCAAGAGCCTCACACTCGCCCTTTTATCATATCCCGAAGAGTTCTCCTCATGGTCTGTAGATCAGTCCTGCCATACCTATGACCCGAAACACAAGCCAAGTTTGTGTTTTCAGACAACTGTCCAAACAGCCCTGGCCTACACACCCTACAGGCTTAGGCCCCTGGAGCCCAACATGAAGACTGTGCTTTCCCTCTCCAAGGGAATTGTATGTGCCCATTTCAATGGACACAACCCTACTAATAGGATAAACCTCCAAAGTCCCTGAGACCATCCCTATATTTGGGGCTTCCCAGGACAAACAGGGGCAATCTGGGCCCATCTTAGCACCTACTGGCACTCACACCCATAGACTGATGTCCCCAGAGGTAAAAAGGAACGAACAGGCCCATAGGCACCTATCGGGTCCATTGCTTTGGTTTCCAGGCATCTCTCCTTAGAGATCCTTAGAACCCTTAGAATCCTGCTCTTGCGTTGTTCCTTATGGGACATCCTTGAGCCATCCAACAGGTCTCGACTGTCCCACAGGTGTCCTTGAGCATGGACCACCTCACAACTCATATCATGGAAAGCTTCCAAGGTCACATGATGCCCCCAATCTTCATGAAGCTGGATCATGGAAAGAAACTCCAACCTGACCCAATGGTTGATCTTCGCCTTGACTTCAGATGCACGAGATCTTGATTAAGCACTTCAGAGTGTACCTGCTGTGCCCTCACCCCAAA
>NW_026744256.1:0-3019 GCF_022355385.1 Mustela nigripes
ACTCCTGGGTATTTGGAAGAAGGAGGAACCACGACTGGGATAGGGAGATGGGCGAGAGGAGCAGGTTGGCCGGCCTGGGTGGTGGGAGCCAGAGCTGTGCGTGGGATGCGTGAGGTCAGCAACACCTACAGTCCTCTGAGAGATGCCGGGTAGTGGTGTGTCTGCGCGCCCGCCAGCTGGGCAAAGACGGGCTTCCACTCCCCCCCCCCCCCCCCCCCCCCCCCCACCCCCCCCGCATCCCAGCTGGGTCCACACTAAGGTTTTTAAGAATAGGAATGTCTGAAGCGACTCGCAAAGACGAGTTTACAATCGGCCTTTCGTCGACCACCAGGGGGCAGCACCATCCCCCAAAACAGCCTGCCCCAGGCCAGGGACTCCCCTCAACCTCTTCCCAGCCAGGGCCCCCCCAGCCCTGCTTCCGGGTCAACAGAATCGGGAGGGGGCTGGTGGGGGGATCCCAGGTGCTGCCCTGGAGGACTGGCTCCCCGTCTAAGGACCCGGGCTTCAGGCCTGCCGAGGCCCTGGGCAGGGCTGGGATGGGGTTTTCATGTGGTGAGGGGAGGGAAGAACGACCTCCTGGGCCAGGATGGCTGGTCTTTCAGAGCCCAAACGGACAAGCTGATGAAGAAGAATTTAATTTTTTTCAAATATTTATTTATTTATTTATTTATGTATATTTTAAAGATTTTATTTATTTGACAGAGATCACAGTAGGCAGAGAGATAGGCAGAGAGAAGAGGAATCAGGTTCCCCACTGAGCAGAGAGCCCGATGTGGGACTCAATCCTAGGACGCTGGGATCATGACCCGAGCCGAAGGCAGAGGCTTTAAGCCACTGAGCCACCCAAGCGCCCCTTTATTTATATTTTTAAAGATTTATTTATTTGTTTGAGGGAAAGAGAGCATGTGCGCACACAAATTCATGCTGGGGGGAGGGGCAAAGGAGGAAGGAGAGGTAGCCTTAAGCAGACTCCCTGCTGAGCATGGAGCCTGGGGGGCTGCGGGGCTCGATGTCATTACCCCCAGATCACAGCCTGAGCTGAAACCAAGAGTTAGACACTTAACTGACTGGGCCACCCAGGCGCCCCTTATTATTTATTTTTTAAGTAATCTCTACACTCGGTGTGAGGCTTGAATTTACAACCCTGAGATCAAAAGTCGCAAGCTCTACCAGCTGAGCCAGCCAGGTCCCCTCAGGAAGAATTTTTAAAATAAGGGGCTGCTCCAGAAAACCGGGGCCAGCGTGTGGCTGGAGTCAGTCCCTAAGAGTTGGAGAGTTGGGGTGGGGCAGGAGGAGGGGAGGTTAGAGGCCTCCTGCTGCGGCGAGCCCCAGACTCTACTTGGGCTGAGGAGCTCATTCACTCCGTCATTCATTCATTCATCAAACACAGACTATTCCTTTCTATGTGGGGTCCTGTGGTGGGCACTGGGGCAAGGGGAGAACTGGGGGCATCAGTTACAGTTGGAGATTGTATGTACCTTTTTGTTTTCTTTTTAAATCACCATTCCCCAACATCAGGACGCATTTTCCAGTTGATACATTTAACGAAACTTCAACCACCCAGTCCCCACCATCCCAATTAAAAACTTGGAATGATACATTTTGTAACTGATGTTGTTTTCAAATCAAGGAAGCAGGGGCTAAGTGCAGAACTGGAGCGCTTGTCCGAAGAGGAAAGTATAAAAGGGCAGAGGTGAGAAGGATGCGTGGGCTGGTGGGGGATCCCAGGTGCAGAGAATCGTGGCAGCACAAGCACGAGAGGTGAGCAGGGTCCAGTCATCCCAGCTCCTTCACTTAACGAACTCTGCTTTGAGCAGAGGGGGTGGGAACCCAGAACCCCCCTGAGTGCCCCCCCCCCCTTTTAGCAGCTCCCAAAATCCTTAGTAACTGCATCAGGTCTGGATTTGGGAAAGGTGTCTCTGGCCAGGGCTTGCATCAGGGCAGCAGCTATGGGGATCCTGAGAAGTGGACAGGTTTAAGAAGATTCTCCCCACCCCTTCCTCGAGTCCTTTCAGTACGGCGAGTTTCCCTTACCAGGCAGCACTGACACTCCTTTGTCCTCCCGGGCTGAGAGAGTTTCAATTTCCATGTTGTGGAATCGATGATTCCATTAAGATTTCATGGGTGGTTGGAGCTGCAGGCCAGGGACCTGGGTCCACAAGCTGGTCCAGAGAGGGTGAGGGTTGGCAAGGGGTCCTTTTTCCTGCATGGGAATCCTGGGACAAAAGCTGGGTCTAAAGCAGGAGGAGTGAGGATGGGGCTGGGGTAGGCCTGGAACCTGCCTGCAGTGGTCAAGTCCCAAGTTCATGATGACCTGTTAAGTGTTCTAGGTTCAGACTGGGCCTCTAGTTGGATGTCCTGGTCCTGGGTCTGTGTACAGAGTTCTTGATGTTGGGTCTGGAGCGCTTGTCTGGGGTTGATGGTCCAAGTTCAGGTCTGGTCCTTGTCTCCAAGTCCAGGGTTTAGGGTCATGACCATGGTCTGGGTCCAGGGTGGGAATCAAAGTTGGCGTTAGTAACCAGGATGGAATCAGTGTTTGAGGATATGGTCCAAAAACTAGATCTGGGGTCCTATTGGGGGTCTGAGGTCAGTGTCAAGGTCAGTGTGGAGTGAGGGCAGGACAAAGGGTTGTGATCCCAGGTCACAGAATCTAAGACAGTGGTCTGAGGTCTGGGCTTGGGGTCCTGTCTGGAGGCTGGGGTCAGGAATGGTATCCAGGTCTAATGTCAGGTTATGGACTTCGACCAAGGACCGGAAGTCAGGGGTTATGTCCAAGGGCTGAGGTCCAAGTCCTGGAGATCACTTTCTGAAGTGTTAAGTCTGGAGTGAGGGCCGGGGGTCCATTGTGGAGTCTCAGATCCGAGTTGGGATCCGAGTTGTGGCCAGGGTCTGGGTCCAGGGTCTTCTTCTGTCCCGGGTTCCCCGGGGAGCTCCAGATCTGGAGTCGGGGTCACAGCACAGGTCGGGGTCGGGGTCGGGGTCAGGTCTGAGAAAGGGTCCGCTCCGGCCGCGGGGGGGT
>NW_026744257.1:0-2106 GCF_022355385.1 Mustela nigripes
GCAAGATTCGTCCATATCCCATGAGGCCTCCCCAACATTCCACGGCCGTCGCTGATACAAAATCCAGAGACAAAAGCCTGAGCACGTGCCTCAGACTCGCTCCTTTTTCATATCCTGAAGAGTTCTTCATATAAGAACGTACACGGCACTCGAATGCAACCAAATTATGTAGTCTACCCTGGGCACTAATGCACTGTCTGACAACCAGAGCCCGGAACTCGTGACTAACACCCAGAGAGCTGACCGCACCCTGAGCACTTCAGACCCGCCATGGCCTTAGATCATCTTCTCTTCTGTACCTCAGTTTTCAGGCTTCAGAACCTAGACCTTATCTCCAATCCCTGCCCAGGGGTGTCTGTGATGCAGAAATCAGAACTCTTCCTTACCCATGACAAGAAACCTTGTGGTTGGCATGTTGTCCAACGTTCAATGTAGGAGAAACCATCATTCACACTCAGGTCCCGCCCATTTTTGAGGGCGAAGAGGGCATAAACACGCATTATGACCACCAGCGTGAATCCTGTCTTATAGTACGTCCTCTCAGTGGCTGGACCATTATATGTCATAATTGGCTTGACATTTCCCTAGGCCCCAATTTTTAACCATATTTCTGGTGGTCCAGTCTCCACTCCCCAGGGCTCTACACTGGAATCCTCCATTTGGTGGTACACCTGAGGTTAAAAAACAAAACAAAACAAATCAACAACAACAGAACAACGGACTTCTTCCATCCCACAGAATGATCACAAACTGTTGGACGGGGCCAAACCCCCAGAGAGTAAGAGTCGTCCATTTGCCATGAAGTCATCTGGAAATTTCACAACCATGAGTGACACGATATCCAGAGACAAAAACTTGAGCAAGAGCCTCACACTCGCCCCTTTTTCATATCCCGAAGAGTACTCCTCAGTCCTGGAATACCTATGACCCGAAACATAAGCCGAGTTTGTGTTTTCAGACAACTGTCCAAACAGCCCTGGCCTACACACCCTACAGCCTCCTGCGACTGGAGCCAAACCTGACGACTGTGCTTGCAATCTCCAAGGGAATTGTGAGTGCCCATTCCAATGACTACAACCCTACTAATAGGATCAACCTCCAAAGTCCCTGAGGCCATCCCAATATTTGTGGCTTCCCAGGACAAACATGGGCAATCTGGGCCCATCTGAGCACCTACCCGCACTCAGACCCGTAGACTGATGTCCCCAGAGGTAAAAAGGAACGAACAGGCCCCTAGGCACATATCGGAACCATTGCTTTGTTTTCCAAGCATCTCTCCTCAGAGGCCTCGATTTCAATAACAGCATATGGCTGTTTCTAGACTCACCCATCAGAACAAATCTCATCAACACATGGGAAACTAGCACGATGGAGCTGTGTGAAAGCCTCTCTTTAGGAGAATCCTTCAGGGCCCCAGTGCCACCGCTTAATTCTAGGGTCTCCATAGACACAAAATTATATTAGGACACATCCACGGGAGAGTCCATTTCAACTGAGCCTACCTGGTTGCTCCCCCAGATCCAGCAGATCTAACCTGTCTTGTTGCTTGGAGACAATTCAAATGCGAGGTGTGCTACCCAGCCATCCATCCTCAGAACCCTGCTCGGAATCATTGTCCTGGAGCCAACCAACAGGTCTCAATTGTCCTGCAAAAGAATATTTGCAATTGGGAGCTTCTCACAACTCCCATTGTGGGAAAACCCCCATGGCCTCGTGATCCACCCCCCCTTCAAGAAGGGGCCATCAGGGACAGAATGTCCAACCTGAGCGATTGTCTGATCCTCGCCCTGACTGCAGATGCACGAAATCTCGATTCAGGTGTGTAGATTGTGCCTTCCATATCCTCACCCAGAAACCTAGGCCTAGCTTGGGTTCTCAGACTTCCGTCCTCACACTACTGGCCCACAAGCCCTCCAGTTTGGCAATCCAGTACTACAATGCAGCACTCTGCCTGCCCTCCAGAAGAAACACATTGCCCTCTGGGGCTACCGAGAAACCCCAAATGAGGATCAACTTGCACGCCATTCTGCTATACCCCAAATATATAGGCTGACCTGGGCACTAATGCCCTTTCTGAAACAGCCAGAGCCTGGACCTCTTGCCCCC
>NW_026744257.1:2206-3019 GCF_022355385.1 Mustela nigripes
AGAAATCAGAACTCTTTCCCCATGGCAAGAAACCTTGTGGTTGGCATGTTCTCCAAGATTCAGTGTAGTGGAAACCAGTGTGGCCCATGAGGCCCCGCCCATGCTTGCGGGCCACATTGGTCACAAACACACATTGTGACACCTCAGCCTGACCCCAGTCCTCAGGTAAGGCCTCTCAGTGGCTGGATGGAGAGATAGCATATTGGGATTGCCTTGCCTCTAGGCCCCAATTTTTAACCTTAGTTCAGGTTGTCCATTCCCTCTTCCCCAGGGCTCAGCTTTGGAATTCCTCTTTCGTGGGACATCTGAGGTAACAAACCTGAAAGAAGACCTCCCATCCCACAATTGACGAAAAACATTTGGGATTGGGCCAAATCCACAGAGAGCAAGATTCGTCCATGGCCCATGAGGCCTCCCCAACATTCCAAGGCCATCGGTGATACAAAATCCAGAGACAAAAGCCTGAGCACGCGCCTCAGAATCGCTCATTCTTCATATCCTGAAGAGTTCTTCAGATCAGAACCTACACGGCCTTCGAATGCACCCAAAATATATAGTCTAACCTGGGCACTAATGCCTTGCCTGCAATCTGAGCCCGGACCTCTTGACCAACACACAGACATCCGACTGCACACTGAGCACATCAGACCCGCCATGGCCTTAGGTCATCATCTCTTCCCTACCTCAGTTTTCAGGCTTCAGAACCTAGACCTTATCTCCAATCACTGCCCATGGGTGATTGTGATGCAGAAATCAGAACTCTTCCTACCCATGGCAAGAAAACTTGTGTTGGCATGTTGTCCAACGTTCAGT
>NW_026744258.1:0-3018 GCF_022355385.1 Mustela nigripes
ATTAGGTTTCGGGTCAGGGCCCGTGTTAGTGTCAGGGTCAGGGTTACATTTAGGGTTAGAGTTAGGGTCAGGCTCACATTCAGTGTCAGGGTTAGTGTTAGGGTCAGGGTTAGGTTTCTGGTCTTTGCCTCGGTCAGGGTCAGGGTGAAGTCTAGGGCCAGTGTCAGGTTTACGAGCAGGATCAGGTATTGGTTTAAAGTCCACATTCAGGTCAGGGACAGGGTTATGTAGTGGTCATTGTTAGGGTCATGGTTAGGTTTAGGGTCAGGGCCAGGGTCAGGTTTAGGGCCTGGTTCTGGTTAGGCAAAGTTCAGGGTTTGGGTTATTAGCATAATCAGTTATAGGTTCAGGGTTATTGATAAAGTTTAGGGTTAGTGTTATGGTTAGAGTTAGGTTGAGGATTAGGTTTAGACCTGGTTAGGGTCAGGGTCCGTGGTAGGTTTAGGGTATAGTGTTAGGGTTAGGTTCAGCGATAGGATTCGTCGGAGGTCCCGTGTTAGTGTCAGGGTCGGGGTTACGTTTAGGGGTAGAGTTAGGGTCAGGCTCACATTCAGTGTCAGGGTTAGTGTTAGGTTCTGGGTCAGGGTCACTGTTAGGGTCAGGGTTAGGTTTATGGTCATGGCCTGGGTCAGGTTCAGGGAGAAGATTAGGGCCAGTGTCTGGTTTATTGTCAGGATCAGGTATTGGTCTAAATTCCACATTCGGGTCAGGGCCAAGTTTATGTAGTGGTCAGTGTTAGGGTCATGATTAAGTTTAGGGTATGGGCCAGGGTCAGGTTTAGGGTCAGGGTGTGGTATAGGCAAAGTTCAGGGTTATGGTTATGTTCATAGTCAGGTATAGGGTCATGGTTATTGTTAAAGTTTCGGGTTAGGGTTAGGGTTAGAGTTAGTTTGAGGGTTAGGGTTAGACCTGGTTAGGGTCAGGGTCTGAGGTAGGGTTAGGGGTTAGTGTTAGGGTTAGGTTCAGCGATAGGATTCAAGAGAGGGCCCGTGTTAGTGTCAGGTTCAGGGTTACGTTTAGGGTTACAGTAAGGGTCAGGCTCACAGTCAGTTTCTGATTTAGTGTTCAGGTCTGGGTTGGGGTCACTGTTAGGGTCAGGGTTAGGTTGATGGTCATGGTCTGGGTCTGGGTCAGGGTGAAGTTTAGGGCCAGTATCAGGTTTAGCGTCAGGATCAGGTATTGGTTTAAAGTCCTCATTCGGGTCAGGGACAGGGTTATGTAGTGGTCACAGTTAAGGTCATGGTTAGGATTAGAGTCAGAGTCAGAGTCAGGTGAAGGTCAGGGCCTGGGTCAGGTTTAGGTTCAGGCTTTGCTTTATCTTTGGTTCAAGTTCACATTTAGGTTTAGGGGAAAATTTTGGGATGGGGTTAGGGTTAGAGTTAGAAGTAATGTTATCGTGAGGGTTACGGTTAGACAGCGTAAGGTCAGGGTGAGGGTTTGGCTTAGGGTAGGGGTTAGTGTTAGGGTCAGGGTCAGTGTTAGGTTTAAGTTCAGGGTCCGTATTAGGGTCAGGGTTAGGGTTACCTTTAGGATTAGGATTAGGGTCAGGCACACAGTCACGGTCAGGGTTAGGGTTAGGGTCAGTGTTAGGTCAGCATCAGGGTTAGGATTAGGGTCAGGGTCAGGGTCATGGTTAGGTATGAGTCATATTTAGGTTATCTCAGAGTTAGGTTTAGGTTCAGGGTCCACATCAGGGTCAGTGTCAGGCTTAGGTTTAGGTTTAGGGTTCAGGTCAGGACCACAGACATGGTCAGGGTCAGGATCAGGGTCAGGGTTTGGGTTAGGGTTGGGGGCAGGCTCACAGTCAGTGTCAGGGTCAGGGTTAGTGGTTACTGTTAGGGTTAGCCCCGCTCCTGCATCATGGACCCATCCGTTCAGGGTCTCAGGATAAACCCCGGGCAGAAGGGTGTAGACCCTACACCCGATCCCACTTAACCAGCCTTAAACTGGGGTGTGAACATAACATGCCCACCAGACGTCTAAACCCTCATCAGCCTGATCTTGCTTGGGGCATCTCCACCCGTGATGGCATGGCCAGGTCCTCTTTACACACAGACACATGGACACCCAGAGGCACACACACACACACACACACACATACACACACACACACACAGAAAGAGACGAGGAGGAGACCTAGGGCTACACCAGTGGATCAGAAGGTGTGGGACTCTCTGACTCTGAGCCCCCTCATATCACCTTTTGATTTTATTAGCCAAAGGGCCTGAGGCGTTGGGGAAACCTGATATGACTTTCAGGGAGGTGACGTGTCTGACCGGCGAGCTCTCTTTTCCCTGCATCCTCTCGGCTTCAGTACAGCAGAAGAACATGTCGCTTCCTTTAGGATGTGCCTTGAAATGAGCTGGGCAGGGGGGTTTTCTCTGTAATGGGGTGCCTGGATACGTGGGTTCCATTTCCGTTGGGCTCTGACTTCAGGGAAGTGAGGTCACCACTGCCTTACCGAACTACCTGCTACACCAGAGCTCCCTGAGCCGCCGGTCCCCAAGCTGCTCAAGGCTCACCCTCCACTCAATGCAGTGCCAATTCAATGACCCCCATACAGCCTCCCCCCAGCCCCTGGGATGCCTGGGTGCAGCTGTTGTCCCCGCTGGAGGGAACAGAGCTGGGTTTAGACCAGGTTAGTGTTAGAATTAGGGTTAAGAAAGACTTAAGATCAGGGTTAGGGTTAGACGTCATTGGGGTCAGGGTTAGCGTAAGGCTTAGGATAGGGGTCAGGGTGGGGTTAGGTTCATGGTTAGGTTTAGGGTCAGGCTCACAGTAGGGTCAGGGTTAGCGTTATGGTCAGATTCAGGGTCAGTGTTAGGGTGAAGGTTAGGTTTAGGGTCAGGTTCAGGGTCATGGTCAGATTTATGGTCAGCTTCAAGTTTTGGTTTGGGGGCAAGGTTCATGTCAGGGACAGGGTTAGGTTTGGGACAGGTTTAGTGTCAGGGTTAGGGTCAGGGTCAGGGTTAGGTTCATGGTTATGGTAAGGTCAGCTTTATGTTTAGGTTCTGTTTT
>NW_026744259.1:0-3018 GCF_022355385.1 Mustela nigripes
AGTAAGATGAAATGGGACAGGTGGCTTCTTGCAGCTATATACAACATCATTTTAATTTCAATTTTCAGTATAATTTTTCCAAGGTATACACAGAATATATATTTAATGTAAATTGTGAACATTTTAAACTCTGTATATGGAAATTAATCAATTTTAAGTTTATAACAATCAAAATTAACGGAAGTTTATTTCAAATTAGTTAGCTTTCTCTACATTGCAAGACAGAATAATAAAGAATTGGTAAGAAAAAAATAATCTCTGTAAAATTACCGGGGTGCATTTAAAAGTGTTCGGTAACCGATCAAACTCACAATTTGGAATGAATGGCAAGTGACTCTTAAAATCTGGAACTCATTGTCAATTTTTTTTTCTTCATTGTGTCTTAAATGTAGAACAACAATGAGGTATTTCAAAGAGGTGAACCACAGATAAATTTCTCTAAGGGTGTGGTGAGGGTTACTCAAAAAGGAACTTGACAAGGCTTTTAAAGATATAGACAATCATTATAACATAACGTAACTGATTGTTACTGTGCTCTGAACTGGGCAAACACTTGTTGGCTTCCAAGAAAGACTAACATAGTTGAGATGGTTCTAGCGGCCTTCTAGCACAGGGTCTCATGAGGCAGGGATTCTAGCTACTGGCTGTGCAAGGCATGAGGCCTGTTAGTGATTCTAATTTTTCCTCTGCAGAATGGGTCTTCCTACATTCCAGGTCCTTTATACCCCAATAAATAATGCGCCGATTCTGTCATTGAGTTGTACTTTTGGTTTAAACAGCCAACTGTCTCTTAAAAAGGAATTTTGTTTATAGTCCTTTAAGGAAAAAAGTCCTTTCAAAAATATTTTTTTTAATTTTAATTTTTTAATCCCATATGTTTACTCTGATCCTTGAACTTTGTCATTTTGACCTTCTCTGCTGATTAAAATATTCTTCTTCATCAGCACCTACTGCTCTCCTCTCCTGGTGGGTCTCCGGAAGGGGTCTTCTCTAGCTCTTCTATCAGGAGATGGGCACTTCCCTTCTACCCCTGTTGCCGGACCAACCTTACCTATTTTGCAGGGTCAGGTCGACATGGCCTTTTATCTGTTGTTCTCTTCTGAGTGGTTAGTTTTTATAGATACCGTGCTTTGCTTCTTTTCAGGATTTACCCTGGACTATCAAAACCCTTTTCTTGTGCCAGTGAAGCCTAAGAAACAGTCCTGATGAGAGAACCAGGAACTCGAACAGATCATATTGATCCTCAATGTTCCGTCCAAAATGAAAAATATATTTTGAGGAGCATCAAAATCTCTGAGAAGGGAAGTTTCACCAACTCTGTCATGTAGGGGCACCAATTCTGATTCTGTGTCAATTTTACTACTTTCCCAGCTAGTAATTCTCTACCTCAGAAAGCCCACTCTCAACCGTTTCCTCTCTCAAAGGCAGTTGCTCTTAGAGTCTGCACATGGCACTTGGGGCCTGCTGGTCGTTGGCTACTGCCCTCTGTACCTTGGGTCTAACAGCTGCGGGGCATCAAGATGAGAATGTCTCTTGTACTAAGACTTAATATAGTTTGGGGCACATGGTAAGCAATAATCACTTTTTTTGTTGATCCAAGTGTTCGAACTTTCTTAATTATTCTAGTACCACAATATACTTGTCTAAGATTTGTCCTCCCCCCCATTTTACTATCTCTTACGGTGGCACTCACCTTGCTCTTGATGACATATCCTACTTTAACTGACAGCATTTCTCTTTCTTAGTCGAACATAAACTATAGTGCATCTTACCCTTGGTGAAAGCTAGGATGCAATTAAATACTCTATTATGGTTACAATTCTGATATTTGAAATCCTCCGGTAGCTCCCTGTGCCCCCACAGTGTAGCACCTCACCTCCTCGGCATAGTATACAAACCATCTCACCCCCAGTGTTAACCCCGGGCTCAGCCTCCATCCCCAGGTGATGCTGCCAGAGCAGCTGTCCGTTGTCATGAACTTGCTGTAGTTTCCCGAATGCACTGTGCTGCCTCCTGGCACTTTGAAACTTCACACACTCATCCTCATTCTTCGCTTTGCCCATGTCTATTACCTCCACTGAAAATCTGTTCCTACGTGGCTTTTCCAAGCTCCAACCTACCCTTGGCAGTCTTTTATCTCCCTGTTCTAAAGCCTTTCACACTGCACCATGGACATGCCCGTTGTCCACCTGAGAAGAGAAAAGGTACAGTGAGGGCCCCCCAGCATTTGCAGCTCTAGTGCAGAGCCCCATGCCTGGCTTGCATGAAATGCCAGATCATGAAGACATACGGAGATCATCCTCTGACTAAAAACAGCTCTTCTTTGCCTACCGCAGGATCTGGATCAATAAAGAGCAGCCAGTTATTATTGCTGTTTTTCTAGGGATTTTTTCCCCATAATCTCCCAGGTCTTTACTCTTTTTATAGCACTTTAATTCAGGCTTCAACCACTTCTTAGTCAGATCAGGTGAAATCATTTTCCTTCCCATACCCTCGAATATTTCACAACTAGTAATACTTTTTTTAAAGATCTTATTACCCATTTGACAGATCACAAGTAGATAGAGAGGCAGGCAGAGAGTGGGGGGTAGCAGGCTCCCCGCTGAGCAGAGAGCCCGATGTGGGGCTCCATCCCAGGACCCTGAAATCATGACCTGAGTTGAAGGCAGAGGCCTAAACCACTGAGCCACACAGGAGCCCCCATATCTGGTAATCTTTAATCAACGAGGATTTGCTGCATCAAATAGTTCCTTCTTCTTCAAATATAAATATATAAATATGTTGATCAAGTCACTTGTATGACTTAGGAGAATGTCATACCTTTAGTAGCAATTTTGAAATCTTGGCCATTGGTTTCGATTTTTGTTTTGGTTTGATTTGGTTCGGTTTTTGTAATTTTTAAAATCCCTCCAGCCCTTGGCTCTGTCTGACCTGAGTGCTTTCAGCTGTTTCTGCAACAAAACTGTCCAGTCAGCGAAAACTCTCATTGTTTACAGTGGCGCCCCCTTCTGAACACTT
>NW_026744260.1:0-3017 GCF_022355385.1 Mustela nigripes
GAGACTAGCTCCGGCAAGCAGCAGGCAGCATCCCACAGACCCGATTCCGATATCCCAAAGAATGCTGTGCTTTCCCAGAGGGGATGCGCCGTCAGAGGCTTTCGCTCTATGCGGGTTTCTCCCATCGTGCTGCGAATACTAGGCTAAGGCAAGCAACGAAAGCAGCCCACAGAACCAAATGTGATTTCTCAGAGACAGCTATGCTGTCGCAGAGGTTTACAGCTTGGCACGAAACGCACTTCGCTACTGCTTTCTCAGCAATGCCTTTTTTTCGCTGTGTTGCAGCAGGGTGGTACCTGCCGCGGGAGAGCTGGTGCCTCTTGGGCTTTGCGTTCCCGGGCTCCAAGTTCACGTCCGAGGTTCACCTTCCTAAGCCTAACAAAGCAGACACAGACACCACCCTGCAGCAGCCTGCGTGGCCTAGCATGGCACTCTATTCCGTTTACCATCTCCTGGCGTAGGTAAGGCTTTTCTTTTGCTCCCGCGCTCAGGCAGACTCAGGGCCTACGCCAGTGCCTTCACCAAGGAGAGAGGAGGCGACAGGATCCCTGTACACGGCCCGTGCACAGGGATGGCGTACTGTGGGGGACTGTCTCCACTCCTTCCCTGGCACATCCCCTGCCACCGATAACGCTGCCACATCTTGGTGGAAAACGGCATCTGACTACCCGTATCTCCATGGGGTTGTTCTGCGACTTCCGAGGACGGCACCTGGTGGCAAGCACAAGGCTGTCCTTGGGACAGGTGGCCAAGGACATGCTGTCCCCTTCTGCCTGCCTTCTTCCCAGACTCCTTTCTCAGAGTGGAGCAGGCGTCCCTGACCTTCTGGTCCCCTCATGTCTCCTTCGAATCCAACCTTCCATCTCTCTGCACAGGGAGCGGGTGACACATGTCTTGCCACCGGCCTGCTGTTCGTACCACGGCAGGCTATCCTGCTTCCCAAGCGATTCCCGACCCCAAGGCCAACGGCTTCTTCTCTACCCCGAGGGTGGCGTGCTGCGCCTAAACCCACACTTGGCCCTGGGGAGCGCGGTGACAGACGTGTGCAACCATGCATCTCTCTCAGGCAGAGGGGATGCTAGGGCAAATAGTATTTCGCTGCATGCAGTATCTTCCACCGTACTGCGGAGGCTAGCTCAGTCAAGCAGCAGCAGCATCCCCAAACCCAACTGTGATTTCCCAACGAATGCTATACTTTCCCAGCAGAGATGCCCAGGCTAAGAGGATTTCGCTGTTTGCGGGGTTTCTTCCGCCAGGAGACTGGGCTCAGGCAAGCAGCAGCAGCCCGCAGAGAATTTCTCAGCACATGCTGTGCTTTCTCAGAAGCTTTGGCTTGGAGCGACCAGCACTTCGCCGCTGCTTCCACAGCAAGGCTTCTGTCGCGTCAGGGAAGAAGATCTGCCGGAGAGCTGGTGCCTCTTGGGCCTTGCTTTCCTGGGCCACATGTTCGCGTCCTGGGTTCACCCTGCCAGGCCGAACTAAGCAGACAGCCACAACCGTACAGTAGCTTGCGTAGCTAAGGAAGGCACTCTATGTACACTACCATCTCTCGGTGTAGGCATCGCTTGGCCTTTTACTTTGGCGCTCAGGCGGACTCAGACTAGGCCAGTGCTTTCCCCACAGGAAAGGCGAGGTGACAGCATCCCGGCACACCGCCCGTGCACGAAATAGGAGGCTCTGGGGGACTCGTCCCCACTCCTTCCCCTTATACCCCGTGCCTCCACCAAGCTTCCACATCCTGGAGGAAGACGGCATCTGATGGCGAGTTCTTTCTGGGACTTGTTTCTCCAGTTCAGGGTAGGCGCCTGGTGGCAAGCCCATGTCTCCACCACGGTCAGGTGACCAAGGAGCTTCTGTCTCCTTGGGCCCAAAGGCTCAGGACAGGCATGCTTTCTGCCCAGACTCCTTCCTCAGAGTGTAGCCCTTTCCCCTGCCCTAATCTTGCCCTCGTGTCTCTTAGCAGCCAGGCTTCCGTCGCTCTGCAGTGACAGACGTGTCCCTTTCCTTAAGGATCTTTCCACAGGCGCCACTGCGCTTCTCTCTCAGGCAGAGGGGATGCCCAGGCAAACAGGATTTCGCTCCATACGGGTTTATTACACTGTCTGGTGGAGACTAGCTCCGGCAAGCAGCAGGCAGCATCCCACAGACTCAACTCTGATTTCCAAAGAATGCTGTGCTTTCCCAGAGGGGATGCGCCGTCAGAAGCTTTCGCTCTATGCGGGTTTCTCCCATCGTTCTGCAAATACTAGGCTAAGGCAAGCAACGAAAGCAGCCCACAGAACCGAATGTGATTTCTCAGAGACAGCTATGCTGTCGCAGAGGTTTACAGCTTGGCACGAACCGCACTTCGCTACTGCTTTCTCAGCAAGGCCTTTTCTTCGCTGTGTTTCGGCAGGGTGGTACAGCCGTGGGAGAGCTGGTGCCTCTTGGGCTTTGCGTTCCCGGGCTCCAAGTTCTCGTCCGAGGTTCACCTTCCTAACCCTAACTAAGCAGACACAGTCACCACCCTGCAGCAGCCTGCGTGGCCTAGCATGGCACTCTATGCCTTTTACCATCTCCTGGCGTAGGTTAGGCTTTTCCTTTTGCTCCCGCGCTCAGGCAGACTCAGGGCCTACGCCAGTGCCTTCACCACAGGAGAGAGGAGGCGACAGGATCCCTGTACACGGCCCGTGCACAGGGATGGCGTACTGTGGGGGACTGTCTCCACTCCTTCCCTGGCACACCCCCTGCTACCGACAACGCTGCCACATCTTGGTGGAAGACGGCATCTGACTGCCTGTTTCTCCATGGGGTTGTTTCTGCGAGTTCCGAGTACGGCACCTAGTGGCAAGCACAAGGCTGTCCTTGGGACAGGTGGCCAAGGACATGCTGTCCCCTTCTGCCTGCCTTCTTCCCAGACTCCTTTCTCAGAGTGGAGCAGGCGTCCCTGACCTTATGGTCCCCTCATGTCTCCTTCGAATCCAGCTTTCCATCTCTCTGCACAGGGAGCCGGTGACACGTGTCTTGCCACCGGCCTG
>NW_026744261.1:0-3017 GCF_022355385.1 Mustela nigripes
CTACGCGCTCAAGCGCCAGGGCCGCACCCTCTACGGCTTCGGGGGCTGAGCATTTTTGTCTCCGCCTCGGAACTTTTCGTATCTCACCCAAAGGCCCTTTTCAGGGCCACCCATCTAGTCGCCAGAAAGAGTTGTTCATTTCTTGGTGTATAATTACTTGTAATTCTTTTGCCATTTCTGGGTTCTATTGATAGAGCTTGCTACTGTGCGTCTGCGTTCGTTTCTCTGAGAAACAAGTGAAGTTAGGCAGTTTGTACTAACAGGTGGAGTGGGTACGTTTGTTTCCCTGTCAAGAATTCTTTTGCAGAGCTGTTTTGACTTTGAATCCAGAAAGACTTATCCAAATGCAGCAGTCTAGTGTCTGTTGGCTAGTAATGGCGAATAATCATGATCTAACAATGCTGTGTACTTTTCAGGTAACAAGTGAGGATAGTATTGCCTGCTTGCCACACATCCTGCGGGGTCGGGGCTGGTCTTTTAAACTGATTTCTTTAGATCCCACCTGTATGGATCAGGAAAAAATGCAAGTTTCTTAAGTTGGTTGCCCATTCTGTTAACTTAGTGTCTGACTGTCTGCTTTTGCCAATGTGTATGTGTTCAGAATGGTTTATATTTTAAAGAATGTGAGAATCATTTCACCGTAAGCTGGTCATTTTCCAATAAAATTTGTTCACTGGAACATAAAGGCATAGCGAGTTAGATGGGTCTCTAGCCTTAGGCAACATGTCCTGGCTTTTCTGGCAACAGAGGTAAGAATGTAGCTAAAATCTCTTGGAAGTCAGCAGAAGTCACTCTCAGGTCTGGGCTTTAAAACCTTCCCTCTTTCCACCCAATAAAAAGGTAATGTTTGACCTAGCAGAGGCATCAGGTCCTAAGGGACAGCAGAGCGATGACTTGAAGGACAGTTGTCCCCTCAGAGCTGGATTAATCACAGTGCATCTGTCCCGTGTGACATGAATAACTGTCTTTAGGCTAATTTATTGTCGAACCTCTGTTAAAGCAACTTAATTTTACAAACCAAATACGGCTTTGTTTTCTTAAATTAGGTAGCAGTGTGGACAGTCGCTTTATTGATCTGAAACTGCTTTTAAGGAAAGATGATTCCAAATGGGCGTCTTTCCTTAGTGTATGTTCTACTGTGTTCCATTCTGGACAGAACACAGAGTAGGAGCTCATTACAAGGTAGAAACAAATACACGGACCGTCCAAATGTCCTAGGCAGTTGTAATCCGGATGTTTCAAAGTACTGGCTCCTTTTGGTAGAGTTGGTCTTAACAATAAGTGGATCACAAACTCCTTTGAGAATGTGTTAGAAAATATTCCTGTGGATATAGACATTTCATGAGGCTGTGTTCCCATGTTTCCTCTGTTTCATGTTTCCTCTGAGACTCATTCCAGGAACTCCCAGGGCTCCATGGACTCATGTCAGTAATTTGGAGTCTAGGACTTCAGGGTCTGAGATCAAGACATCCAAAATGTAAGAGAGGAAAGGAGACATATTACATAAAGAACAAATTGAACAAGAATAATTTGTCACTCTTTATTCACTGTGGGCAGTAGACCTATATATTCTTGAGAAGTTAGATGAGGTCTTAACAGTTTGTGAGTAAGAATGCAAGATAAATAGCCCAATTTGAAAACTTCCGATTCTCAGAGGCCTGAATGACCAAACGGACTCAATCTCAGATGATTTGGGAATGAATAAAAACAATACGGAGTTTATTTTCAGCCCAATTCAGAGAGTAGTCCATGAATTTTTCTTAAGGCCTATCGACCCTGTATCTCATCATCAGTCTCGGTAAATACACTGACAACTTCTAGGTATGTAGTAGTCTATGTCATTGAGCAAATCATAGATTAAGTTTACAAGTTCCCAATATCCCCTCAGAGATAAAACAAAACAAAACAAAACAAAAAACAAACTGGAAACATTATACAGAACGATGCTTAGTCTTTGGGTTTGTGTCGTCTTTAGTCATGTCACTTAACCTCTCTGTGTTTCTGTTTCCCCATTTGTAAAATGAGGATAACAGTAATATCTACCTTATGGGTTTGGGGTGAATAAAATCAAAATTTGGTACTAAGCTTTTTGCCTAGTACATGGCACATGGTAAATAAAGCCTTTATGTTTTCTCTTTCATTATTATTGCTCTCACTTTTATCATTATTCCTCATGAATTAGAGACCCAGTTAAAAAGATGAGGACTTTTAAACCATGAAGGCATAATCTTGAAGTCCCCAACTGGCATTTTCTATCTTTGTGGTCTTTGGCAAATCACTAAGTGCTTCCATCTGTAATGCAGAAGCAGCTTCATATTTTTGTGAGGATTGAGTGAGACAACTCAGGGTAAATAATATGATTATAGTATGTGTTCAACAGATATGCATTACATATATTCATATGAAATTGTCAGTATATGAATGCAAGTTCTGTGGATGCAATCATAAAAAATTGCAGGTAATTTAAGGAAGAAAAAAGTCTCTTGAAAGAGATGTTCTCTGACCACTCTGAAGAAATCCCTGGGTCCTCAGGCCTTTCTCTTCTATCCCTTTCCCTGGTTTCTTGGATAGTAGATCCACTAAATTCAGCTGGAAGGGTGCTGGCATCAATCAGACACGATGGCCCAACAGAAAAAGTGACAATGTGGGGACTCTTGGGACCCAGAGAAGAGGCAAAATCCTGAGCTCTGAAGTGTCCCATATGTCTGGGTTGCCGTTTAGTATCTGTACCCTGAGTTTCCAGTGAGTTCCATTTACGGCATCTAACTGTTCTATGTGTTCTCACTTCAGTGATGTCACAGCAGATTGTCCATGACCTCCTGCCTGAAAGTATTTTCTTGACTTCTGTGACCCTACCCTCTTAGTTCTCTTCCTCACCAATTAGAATCTTTGGCTGCCTTCTTTCTAAAGTTTCGAGTGCTTCTTTATTCTTTCTCCATAGGTAAAAGGCAGTTTCAGCGTGTGCCAACAACAGTAAAGTTTCTATTTCCAAACTCTCCAAAAATTCCATGTTCAGT
>NW_026744262.1:0-3016 GCF_022355385.1 Mustela nigripes
GTGACTTAGTGTGAGGAAATACCCTTAAATCACACCTTTGCCCATATCTGGTAGCCTTGGGTAAGTTAATGAGCTTCTCTGAGCTTGTTTCCTCTTTATAAAATGTAACTATTATATAAGGCTGTTTTAAATACTGTATGGAAGAGATGGGCACATGGTAGATCATTATTTAATAAATACATATTAAAAAAAACAGAAGGAGATTCTAACTGTTCCATTTTCCAGATAGAAACTGGGTCCAGACATGTGATTTCACTTGTTTAAGTCCAAGCAACTACTTGATTGTAGTCAACACTGAAAATCAAGTCTCCTGACTTCCCAGACCAATGTCTCTACAAGTTCCTTCTTGGTTTCTACACAATTCTCAAAACTTGCTCTGTAAAAAGAATGTGTGTATGTGTGTAAAGTTACAGATTTTAGTTTCTTTCAAAGTTTCTTTCAATGAACAAAACATATTTTTACAATTAGACTAAGAATTCCTGAGTTCTTTTAAAAAAAAAAAGTATAGGGTTCTTATTTGCTGTAAAGAGTGAATAAAAATTAGTCTAGAGGCACCTAGGTAATTCAGCTGGTTAAGCATCTGACTCTTGATTTCAACTTAGGTCATGATCTCAGGGTTGTGGGATTGATTCCCACATTGGGCTCTGTGCTTAGTGTAGTCTGCTTATCCCTCTCCCTCTGCTCCTCCCTTGCTTGTGTGCTCTTTCTCTGAAATACATATAAATAAATAAGTAAATAAATAAATAAGTCTTAATTACTAACTGTCCTCAAATAACATGTGTTTGAAAAGTAACTCCAGTCTTATCAGAGTGAATATCCTCAGCTAGGTGTCCCTGGGCCTTCTGCAGTTACTCTGGGCATATTTTGGTGCTAAGGTCAAGAGCAAAGCCAAGACTCCAATTGTCAGCCAGATGGTGCAGACTGAATGTCCATGAAACCCAAGGTGATCTGGGCCTCACCTGGCTGAACACCACAATCCACAAGTGTGCTCCATGCCATACATTTCTCTGCCTCTTGAGCAAAACATGGCATGATGCCATGTTAACTTCATGTAATTCATTATGTTTTCAAATACCAAAGAGTTGAGTTTTAAGAAATGTTAACACACTAGATTCCAGATCTCCTTAGCAGAATACAATTGGTTTGTCCACATAATTACTTTTTTTGGCCAGGAGTACA
Source organism: Mustela nigripes (assembly GCF_022355385.1). NCBI lineage: Eukaryota > Metazoa > Chordata > Mammalia > Carnivora > Mustelidae > Mustela > Mustela nigripes. The sequence goes on from NW_026744262.1 coordinate 1,180, forward strand.
AGATTTTCGAAGCATGTCTTCCTCCTTCTACTCATTATGATTTCCTCATAAACATTTATTGGCTGTTTTGTGCAAAGCACCCTGGGAGGTACAAAATGACATCTGATGTACTCCTTCCTAATGGAACCCATTTTCTTATTGAGATGAGAATGGAGGCTCCTTGAGGTCTGGGATGTTGTCGATCTTACTCACTGGTAGGGTTCAGAGTCTAGAACAGTATGTGGCATAGGATAGGCACCCAGGAAATACTTGTGGAGTGCAGTAATGGATTTACCTAAATGAGAAGCTAATCATGGCTAACATTTATGTTTACTAGTTTTCTCAACACTGCCTCATTGAGCCTCAAAACTCTTGAGGTAGGAAGTATTAATATCCCCATTTTGGAGATGGGGAAACCAAGGCTTAGGGGATTAGGTAACTTCCATTGGTGACCCAGGGCTTTTTACCAAAGTCATCTGGCTCTGAAGTCCACACCTTTGCCACTCTGTTGCCCTGCATGTTATACTGCCATCTTGCTTGGGGCAACAGATACTCTTACCATGGTTTTAGAACTATAATCAAGGAATGTTTACAATGGAATCTCACTTGTGGTATAAACAGTAAGCTCATTAGAAAGTTTTGTAGAGGGGTGCCTGGATGGCTCAGTGGGTTAAAGCCTCTGCCTTTGGCTCAGGTCATTATCTCAGGGTCCTGGGATTGAGCCCCACATTGGGATCTTTGCTCAGTAGGGAGACTGCTTCTTCCCTCCCTCTCTGCCTGCCTCTCTGCCTACTTGTGATCTCTGTCTATCAGATAAATAAATAAGATCTTTAAAAAGAAAAAAAAGTTTTGTAGAGTCTGAAACAGATGTGGAACCAAAATTGCCTGGGGAGGATAGGAAGGATTTAAAAGGTGAGAAGTAGAGTTCATCTCCCTTTGACTTCTGGGAGATGACCTTGAAAATCCTCTTTGCAATATGATTATATTATAAACATATACAACATTATGACATTACTTTTCTTCTTCAATCCCATGTCATCATATTAAACAGTTCATGTGGGGAAGAATTCAGTCTTGTTTATATTTTGATTTACCCTCAGTACTAGCATGGCAACTTTCCACTGATTTGAAAGGAATTGAAATTTTACTAGGATGGTAAGCTTGATGGATTGGGGAAGGCTAGTTACACCAACATACCCTAGACAAATTTGAATTCTGATAAGCTTGCCTCTTTCATGCTTTTCTCCAATCCATCCTTTTCTTTTTAAGAAGTCCAAAAGAAGAAAAAAAGAAAACAGAATATTTCAGGTAAAATCATTTTTGACACTTTAGATGTCTAAGTTCTGGTCCAAGCCTGAGTATTGTTCAGTTCTACCTACATTCTTTTACTTGAGGAATTTCAAAAAATGTACTTAATGTTTTGGACTTGTTTTAATTATCTCCAACTCATTTTCTCTTGAGGTTAAGAACATTTTGTTAATTTTCAAATACCAAAAGTATTTTGCACGCAATTAATAGGTTTAAAAAATAATCAGATCAGATTCAGGACATTTCCCCAAGGAAAGGAAGTGCACAAAATAGTCAAATGACTAATTGAAAAACAAAGGAAAGGAACTAAAATATCTCCCCAAACTAGTTCCTAAGGTATGCTCTTTTTCTATTATGAAACACTGACTAGTCTGCACTCTTGGTTTTTTGAAGTAAAACTTTGGTGGGAAAATTAATAACTGAATCCACTGTGTATTTCACACTAACATTAACATTCCCTTTCTTGCCAAACATTTTGCTATGAGCTTATGCATTCATGCTCTATATATTTTCCAACCTGTTCAGGTGTCCACCTTTCTTATTCCCATAA
>NW_026744263.1:0-3016 GCF_022355385.1 Mustela nigripes
AGGGACTCCTCATTTTATTATTTAAATCACTTTTATCTCTGTGGTTCGAGACTCCCTGATGTCTTCTGTGTTTTTTTGATGTACAGTGAGTATGCTGGCTGCATATCCGGATGTGTTCCATGTACACGTTTCACTTTGATTGCCTAGACAGGATCATTTCTTGTTCTTTTTCCTTGTTGCCAAATGATTCTTCCATTTTTGCATTGGATTTAGGTCTCTGTCTTCATCTCTTTATTCAAAAAGTCCTTTCTGTTTTCTACCCTGAGAGTAAATTCTTTAAGATGACGAGGTCATGGAGTGCCCAAGGTCTGGCCTTTGTGGGATTCTCAGATTTGTGTAGCATGCATGCCCTCTGCTGTTGTTTTGTGGCTGTCCCCAATCCTTGAAACCAGTTATCTGAAGAGGCTCTACTTGCCTGTCATTTGGAGTGTTTGGTGTATGGATGAATATGGTGAGGTTTAGCATCGTGGGCTCTGGTGTGCCAGTGAAATGAGACTTTCAACCCAAACAATAGAATGAAGACCTATAGAATGCTGTGGTCAGGAGAAATCATGTGGGCAGGGCTTTCTTCTAGCCCCCTATGGGAGATTCTATTCTGGAAAAAAGCTACTTCATCTGAGGACGGCAGTACCCCCTGTTTTTCATGGTCAGGACTTCATGTTTGCAGTTTCGACAGCTAATGTCATCACCATCCTGTCTTTGGCCAGTACCTCCATTTTATGCTGCTGGTACGAGAGCCCAAAATTTCGTGTACTCCCATCGAGTCATCTCCATAAGCACTGCTTCTCACGGATACCCTGCCAGAACTCACCCTCTTCCCACTGTGTCTCCTCTGATTGTTTCTGATCATGGTTTCCAGGCTGTCTGCACATAGTTGCTTGTTGAGGTACTCTCCATGTTAAACACAGTATTCTCTAGAGTCGATGTCTGCCAATTCTAATGATCTAAATACTCTGGACTCAAGACCATTTGTTATCAAAAACTCGTGCCATTCAGCCTTTCTGCTTGTTGAAACCACTGGCATATGGATGCATGCTCCTTTTGGGTTCCCAGAGTGCACTCTCCTGTGCCTTCTTTCTTTGGATTATCTCACTGCCCTCTGAAGCACCAATCCCCTATCTCTATCATGTCTCTAGTCTTCTCCCAAAGTCTCTGCGACTTCTTTTATCTTTTGCTGTGGCATTTACTTTGTAGGCTTCAGGTCCATTTCCTCCATGTTGCACTTGATATAGTAATCTTTTAGTTGTGTTCCTGGCTAAAGACAAGCCTGGAGTTCCCAGACACTACTAACATCACACTGTCCTCCAAAAGCACCACGGACTCTTGCCCAGCCATAAGCAAGAATGAATTCTTTCCACTTGCCTCATGGAGCATAATTGTGGAAAGCATAGGGCTATGTCACATCTATTAGTCTCAGAAATACAAATAACATACGATTTTGCTCTCACATGCTAGTCAAGGAGCATGTGGATATGCAAGGGAAAAGGGGACAAACAATACTACTCTAACCAGGCTCTTAAAATTTGGTGTTTTTTTGACGGCAAGTTAGTGAGAATATGTGTTTATAACAGAGGACTTAATGGGACATTCCTTGCAGGAAATGTGGCTGAAAGTGATGGAGTGTGAGTTTTCAAGGCATATCAAATTGAATTGCTATCCATAAAGGAAAGAAATCTAACTACAGATATTTCATTATAATTGTTATGTGAAACACACAGACAACATACACACACACACACATACACACACTAATAATACACACAAAAGATGGGGAAGATGGGAGGAATCGCACTGAATGAAGCAAACCCAAAGGAAAATACCATAAATGGGAAAGGCACTGAGAATCCAAGTCAAAAAAAACAACGAAAATGAGAAAATTAACTCTGTACCCATCAATAATTAGTTGAAGTATTCAGGACTAAATACTCCTATTCCTATAAACACGTTGTTGGAAGGATGAAAATTGAAAAAAAAAAAAAGGCAAAAAAGACCAACAAGAAAACAAACAGGCAAACAAACAAAACAAAACCAGCTAGACCTTATGTTAGCCATAGGAGATCCTTCGACTATAAAGATACAATAGCTTGGAAGTTATGGATTTGGGAAAACATAGGTAGTGCAATTGGGAAAGATAAGAGAACCAATCCATTGGTGCCTATGGCAGATAGAGAAATTTTATGCCTTCAAGAGACAAAATATTACCAGAAGGTGTTTTGTCTTGATTGAGTATCAAAACTTCAAAAACTTGGAAGAATTGCCAACAGATACACCACCAACTTGGTTGTATCTAAATGTTGGAAGCATATTAACAGAACAGAAGGGAGTTGGGGACCACAATCCAATATTTTGAGGACGATGATATCCACTTTTAGCACAGGACAAATCATGCAGAGGGATAGGTGGGAAGGAAAAACAGACGTCATCATGGGCTCTCTAGACCACCTGAGCATAGGAGAAACATGCATAAGATTGTGTCTCGGAGAACCATAAGAGAAGTTCTTCCCAAGGGCAGACCTAACATTGTCTATCAGATCCTGTGCTGAAGTGAAAACCCATTAATAATTAATAGAAGAGAATTCATATCCTTTCTTGTATACTTATGACCATAAAGATATGAAAAAGGAAAGAAATCACTTATGAATGGGAAACACAGCCACACACTAATAGGTGGAAAACACAAACACTCCCAAACTATCAATGCCTCAAAGAAGGACAATCAAAAGGAAAGTCATAAAGTACTTTCAACAAATGAAAGTAAAGAAACTTATGAGATGATGCCAAAACATTTTTTGGGGAAAGAATATAGGGCTAAATGTGTTTATTTCAAAACATTCAAAGCACTGAATAAAAGCAACCTAACCGATGGCATAAGGAACTAGAAAAAGATGAAATGGAATCCAAAGTGAACAGAATAAGAGAGATAATATATATGATCATTGGAATAAAAGAAATACAAACAAAACAATAGAAAAAAATCTGGAGAACTCAATTGTCAGTTTTGAAAACTTTAACAAAC
>NW_026744264.1:0-3016 GCF_022355385.1 Mustela nigripes
AGTTAAAATGAACTTTATATATAATTTTTTGTTGTGGGTTTTTTTTTTCCCCTCAAAGTAATCTGTACAGCTACCCGCAGGCGCATGCTTTGCTTTCCATGCCAGGTAGGCGCCCAACATTAGCGTGTAGTAAAATTAGGCGTTTCATTCTCTCTCCATCTTTTTTGAAACCCTTCCCCACAGAGAAATCACAGTCTTTGCCTATTCAGCCCTCAGGGGTTTCTGCTTTTACCTTTTCTTTGGCTGACCCGTGGTCTGAAGCAGGTTGGGACGATCTGCTTGACTTGAAAATTTCCCAAGGTATGTCACGTGAACTATGTAACGTGAAAAAGATGACGTCCAAAAATAAATGTAGTATGTTCCCGTTTGTCAAGCAAAAATATGAAAACAAGAAAATTATACAAAAGAAACACAAAACCAATAAATAAACCAGAAGTGGTGACAGTATTGGGGTTTCGGGGGGACCTGCGAAAGGAAGGGGAGAGTGATGCTTTCCTGGATCACCTTCTTTGTAATTCAGTTTTGGAACTCTCTTAATGTTTTACACATATTATTAAATTGCAGCGGGGAAATCTCTAAAATTGAATATGAGCATAATTGAACTTAACTATCTTAGATGAATGGTGTAACCACACTGAAATAAACAGAAATAACCAATTGAAATGACTTTTGGACATAGTACATTAGCTATAAACATCTTCAAGTCCAAAGACAAGAAGTGCAAACAAATACTGAACTATCCCATAGTAGGTTTGTATTTCATAGCTACCTGGTTGTAATAATTCCGTACTAATGTTTCATGTGTTGTAGGTTGAGCTAATGTGTTTATGGATGTTGGGGAGTCAAGGTCCTCACTGCTGAAGAAAAGAGATACAAATATGGAATGATGGAGGGCAAAAGGGGAACCATGTGTGTTCAAGTGAAAGTTGGAATTGAAAGTATCGGAAATTGAAAGGGCTCGTTATTTTTAAGAGATACAGATATGTGTAGGAAACATGTATTTTTTTACCTCTGCCCACTGAAGGGGATTAGAAGCAAAGACAGTAGTAGCATTAAGTATACCTACTACCATGATATTGCTTTCTAAATGCCATTCTCCACTGAAAAGAACCAGGCCTCTTCGGAGAAAAAGATAATTTTCAGGAGTCAAGAAAGGTACAAAATGGCCCTGGAACATCTTGTGCCAAAAGATAAGGAAATGCTCCAAAAATTTTATGGACATATCAAAAGTATGCAGTAGCCACCCTGCACTTGATCTTAGCCCAAAGGCCAAGCAGCAATCCACAGTAGCCCCCCTAAAAGGGGCTTTCATTGAACATCAAAATAAATTTTAAAACAGTTATGGGTTACAAACAACTGAATAAAATAATAACCATGAGCTTATATTGACAGTACCTAGGGAAGGATGGAAAGTTCTTTTTTACAATACAATGTCAACTAATAAATGAATGAGTGATAGAATTAGAAGATCAACAGTTGTCAATTATGATGCAAGAGTCATCAATGAATGCTAAAAACTCTTGTCAGAGGGGCGCTTGGGTGGTTCAGTTGGTTAAGGGTCTGACTCTTGGTTTTGGCTCAGGTCATCTCATGGGTGTTGATATCGAATCCTCCCCCACTGGTACACCACCACCACCACCACCCCCCCCCCCCCCCCCCCTCCCCCGTCCCCGTCCTCGCTGGCTGCACACTCAGTGGGAAGTCTGCCTAAAGATTCTCTTCCTCTGCCCCTCCCACCACTTGCTTGAGGTGGCCAAACAGACACCCCGCTGAGTGGGGAACTCACTGGGAGGCTCAATCCCAGGACCCTGAGGAGGTCAGCTTTAGCTGACACTTAATGGACAGGGCCACCCAGGCACCCCTAAGTAATCAATGTTAATACTACCAATAATTGAACAAACTGAGTCATGTGCCTCCGAATGTGATGCCCAGAGGAGGACACTATGTTACTTTGCTAGGTCTGTCATAAAAAGTACCACAAATAAGATGGCTTACAAGAACAGAAATGTGTTCTCTCACAGTTCTGGAAGCTAGAGGTCCAAAGGCAAGGTTCCTGCAGTCTCTCTGAGACTTTGCATAGAACCTTTCCTTGCCATCTCCTAGTTTCCTGTGGTGACAGTCAGTCCTCGGCTTGCAGCTACATTACTACCATCGCTGCTTCTGTCATCAGGTACTGTTCTGTGTGCAAATATCTTTACATGGCATTTTCCTCTTATAAGGAAAATAGTCACATTGGATCAGGGCCTACTCTAGTGACCTCACCTTACTTAACAGGATGGTAACCACAAAAATCATATTTCCAAATAGGGTCACATTCATAGGTTGAATGACCTATGGGTTGAGGACTTCAACATATTTTGGGGAGGGACATGAGCCAACACTTAACAGACACAATATCATTTATGTGGTATTCATGTCAAAAATGCATACCTGAAGGGTGCCTGGGTGGCTCAGCTGGTTAAGTGTGTCTGCCTTTGGCTTAGGTCATCATTTCAGGGTCCTGGGATCAAACCCCTCATCGGGCTCCCTGCTCATAGAAATAAGTAAGTAAGTAAATATATAAACAAGTAAGATATTTTTTAAAAATAAATAAGTAAAATCCTTAAAAAAATGCATACCTGAATGTACTTATGAGGAAACATGGGACAACTCAAAAACTGAAGGATAGGGAGGAGTCAAGATGGCGGAGAAGTAGCAAGCTGAGACTGCTTCAGCTAGCCGGAGATCAGCTAGATAGCTTATCTAAAGATTGCAAACACCTGAAAATCCATCGGCAGATCGAAGAGAAGAAGAACAGCAATTCTGGAAACAGAAAAACAACCACTTTCTGAAAGGTGTATTCTTTTTTTAAAAATTCTTTTCTTTTCTTTCTTTTTTTTTTTTTTTCTTTCTTCCTTTTTAAACCTCTTTTTATCCCCTTTCTCCCCACTCACGATTTTGGATCTCTTCTAATTTGGTTAAAGCATATTTTCCTGGGGTTGTTGCCACCCTTTTAGTATTTTACTTGCCCCTTCAT
>NW_026744265.1:0-1313 GCF_022355385.1 Mustela nigripes
ACGAGGAAGGTTGTTTTGATTCTTCCTGGATGTATCTTGATATCTTTGTTAAAGGACTCAACATTCCTAAGATAAAGGGGGATTAAAAATTGGTTAACCTATAGGGGTAGTATTGATTGGGGAAAAGAGATTACTTTGAAGTTTAACTCTATATGAATATTAGAAAATAAAAATAAAAAGGAATAAACTAGACTAAACTAAACTAAAAAAAAAAGAAATTCAAAAAATAGTAATGCAAAAGAAAAACATAAGTGTATGTATCAAAAAGTTCAGGTTAGAAGGTTATTATGGAATTTGATGTACTGGACAGCTCACTGTGATGGTAAATAGGTTAAAAATATTATCTACATTTAAAAAAATGAACCAGAATAGTGGGAACGAGTAAAAAATAAAAGTTTTCCTATGTAGTGATGGTTGTTCTCTTGTCCCTTTTTTTCTTTCTTTCTTGGTTTGTTTTCTGGGGGAGGGGCCTGCCACGTGGGTTTTCAGTCCATGATGTTCCCTGAGATAAGTCCTCCAGCCCCCCTCAAAGGGGTTTGCTCTGAGGAAACTGGTTTTTTTCAGGCTTTTGTTCTCTGGCGGTTTTTATGTTTGTTTACATTTTTTTCCTCTAGCCTTGACCACTTTTGATGGTTTTTGTAGTTTTAAAGGAAAACAAAGAACACCCTGACCTCCCTCTCAGAGAGAAGTCTCAGTTTGCCTGCAGAGCCCAAATGAGTTCCCCCTTGGCCTCTGGCAGAGCAGGTTCCGAGTCGTGGTCCCTGGGGACGCAGGATCTTTTGTTTGTACCCAAAGCCACGGCAGTGGCGGCTGTCTGGGCAGCTCCAGACAGCCAGAAAGGTTCCAAGCAGCAATAGCACACTGAGATTTTCCCACTGGCCCGGTCTGGGAGTGCCTGGTTTCTGGGTCTAAGAGCACCCGGCTTGCGTGCACCTCTTTCTGGGGAGGCTGGGTGTAGCACGCGGGTCTCAGGCTCTGAGAACGGGGCACAGGTCCAAAAGCACCAGGCTGGACCTTCATGCCCCTCTCTGGGGGGAGAGTTTGGTGCACACGTCTTGGGCTCTGAAACAATGACGCATATCAAAGGGTGCCAGCTGGGCCTTTGTACCTCTCTCAGGGGAGGATGAGGGGCACGTGCATCTCAGGCTCTATAGCAGGGCTCCCATCCCCTCACAGGAGGGACCCCACGCATTCTTGGGGGCGCTGGCGGCTTAGGGACCAAGACCTGGTTTCTTCGCCACACTGTCTCTGGCTCAGTGCCAGGGGAGGCTGTCCTGGGACCGGGGACTTAAGCCCCTGTCCCTAGCCGCCCC
>NW_026744265.1:1413-3014 GCF_022355385.1 Mustela nigripes
TAGATCCAGACGTGTATAATTCTGATCTCAGGCTGATTTCATGGGTGATCGGAGTTCTTTGATAGGTAATCAGCTCACCTTAGGGTACAGGTTGAAAAGGCACCTCCTCTTACTTCCCCGCTATCCTGTGCCTCCCTCTCAGGAAGCTCTATTTTTAATTTCTTAAAGAATCTCCACACTATTAACCATATTGGCTGCACCAACTTGCATTCCCACCAACAGTGTAAGAGGGTTCCCCTTTCTCCACATCCTCTCCAACACACGTCGTTTCCTGTCTTGCTAATTTTGGCCATTCTAAATGGTGTAAGGTGTTGTCTCAATGTCTCAAATTAATCTCAAGATTAATTTGAATCTCCCTGATCGCTAGTGATGATGAACATTTTCTCATGTATCTGATAGCCATTTGTATGTCTTTATTGGAGAAGTGTCTGCTCATGTCTTCTGCCCATTTTTTTATATGATTGTCTGATTTGTGTGTGTTGAGTTTGAGGAGTTCTTTATAGATCCTGGATATCATCCTTTTGTCTGTAGTGTCATTTGCAAATGTTTTCTCCCATTCAGTGGGTTGCCTCTTTGTTTTGTTGACTGTTTCCTTTGCTGTGCAGAAGGTTTTGATCTTGATGAAGTCCCAAAAGTTCCTTTTTGCTTTTGTTTCCTTTGCCTTTGGAGACATATTTTGAAAGAAGTTGCTGTGGCTGATATCAAAGAGGTTACTGTTTATGTTCTCCTCTAAGGTTCTGATGGATTCCTGTCTCACATTGAGGTCTTTTATCCATTTCGAGTTTATCTTTGTGTACAGTGTAAGAGAATGGTTGAGTTTCATTCTTCTGCATAAAGCTGTCCAATTTTCCCAGCACCATTTATTGAAGAGACTGTCTTTTTTCAGCTGTATATTTTTTCCTGCTTTGTCGAAGATTATTTGACCATAGAGTTGAGGGTCCATATCTGGGCTCTCTTCTCGTTTCCATTGATTTATGTGTCTGTTTTTATGCCAGTATCATGTTGTCTTGGAGATCACAGCTTTGTAGTAAAGCTTGAAATCAGGCAATGTGATGCCACCAGTTTTGTTTTTCTTTTTCAACATTTCCTTAGAGATTCAGGGTCTCTTCTGATTCCATACAAATTTTAGGATTATTTGCTCCAGCTCTTTGAAGAATACCGCTGGAATTTTTATCAGAATGGCATTAAAAGTATAGATTGCTCTAGGCAGTATAGACATTTTAACAATGTTTATTCTTCTGATCTAAGAGTATAGGATGGTCTTCCATCTTTTTCTGTCTTCTTTGACTTCTTTCATGAGTGTTCTGTAGTTCCTCGGATACAGATCCTTTACCTCTTTGGTTAGGTTTATTCCCAGGTATCTAACAGTTCTTGGTGCTATAGTAAACGGGATCGATTCTCTAACTTCCCTTTCTGTATTTTCATTGTTAGTGTATAAGAAAGCCACTGATTTCTGTACATTGACTTTGTATCCTGCCACATTACTGAATTGCTGTATGAGTTCTAGTAGTTTGGGGGTGGAGTCTTTTGGGTTTTCCATATAAAGTATCATGTCATCTGTGAAGAAAGAGAGTTTGACTTCTTCATTGCCAATTTGGATA
>NW_026744266.1:0-3014 GCF_022355385.1 Mustela nigripes
AGGATTCTGATGGATTCCTGTCTCGCGTTGAGGTCTTTTATCCATTTTGAGTTTATCTTTGTGTACAGTGTAAGAGAATGGTCGAGTTTCATTCTTCTACATATAGCTGTCCAGTTTTCCCAGCACCATTTATTGAAGAGACTGTCTTTTTTCCACTGTATATTTTTTCCTGTTTTGTTGAAGATTATTTGACCATAGAGTTGAGGGTCCATATCTGGGCTCTCTACTTTGTTCCACTGCTCTATGTGTCGGTTTTTATGGCAGTACCATGCTGTCTTGTTGATCACAGCTTTGTAGTAAAGCTTGAAATCAGGTAACGTGATGCCCCCAGTTTTATTTTTGTTTTTCAACATTTCCTGAGCGATTCAGGGTCTCTTCTGATTCTTACAATTTGTAGAATCTTCCTGTTTTCTAGACATAACAGAATATTTCAAGCATATGCTATTTATTTTCTCACTGTAAAATAGTGACTGAATTATCCTCTAGAAACACTGATTCCTTGGGTGCCTCCATGGCTCAGTCAGTTAAGTGTCTGCCTTTGGCTCAGGTCATGATCCCAGGATCCTGATAGAGAGCCTAGCATTGGGCTCCCTGCTCAGCAAGGAATCTGTTTTCTCCCTCTCCCAATGTCTGTGCACCCACTCTCCCCAGCTTGTGCTCTCTCTCTCTCTTTCTCCAATAAATAAAATCTCAAAAAAAATACTGATTCTTAGGTGGACAGTAGTATTATGGATATAAATTTAGGTCTAAAGTGTACAAAAATCATGCAAAATATCAGGTGTCTTCTCAAAGTATAGAAAGAGTGGTGGAATGAATTTTGTCTCTATACTGTTTAATGAACAGTAAGTAGTGGACTGACTTTCTGAACAGGGGGAATAAAACTGGAAAGTTAGTGACAAGGAAGTCTGAGAGAGGTATACAGATGGAACTCTTGAAAAGGAGGTGAAGATACTCGCACTCCATCACAAATGCCCACCAGAGGGCACTGAGGGCGGAAAAGAATTTGCACTGAGAATGTTGGTGAGCCTCTTCCCCTATATTTTCTTCTAGTAGCTTTACAGTTTCATGTCTTACATTTAAGTTTTTAATCCATTCTGAGTTGATATTTGTATATGGTGTGTGATAAAAGTCCAGTTTCACCGTTCTGCATAAGACATCTTGTTTTCTCAACATCTATTAAAGAGACTGTCTTTTCCCCATTGTGTTTTTTGGTGCCTTTGGTGAGATCTGTTGACCATGTATATGTAGGTTTATTTCTGGGCTCTGTATTCTACTCCATGAGTGTATATGTCTGTTTTTATTCCAGTACTGTACTCTTTAATTACTATATTCTATAATATATTATAAAATCAGAAAATGTGATGCCACCACCTTTGCTCTTCTTGCTCAAGATATTTTTTTGGTTATTCATGGTCTTTAGTGGTTACATAAGCATTAAAAAACATTTTTTAATATTTCTGAGAAAAATGACATTGGTATTTTGATAAGGATTTCAAATAACACCTCAATGCCTTCTCCTTTCATCACAATATTCTTAACATTTTAAAATTATTTTTTATAAAGATTTTAATTTATTTTATTTGAGAGTGAGAGAGCAAGATGAAGAAAGAGAGAGAGAGAAATAGCAGGGGAAGGGCCAGCGGGAGAAGGAGAGAATCTCAAGCAGACTTCCTGCTGAGAACAGAACCCACCTTGGTGCTGGATCCCATGACCCTGAGATCATGACCTGAATTGAAACCAAGAGTCAGATGCTTAACTGAATGAGCCACCTAGGCTCCCCAACATTAAAAAATAAATAAATAAAAATAAAAAAAATTCTTCTATTGCAGATGTTCTGTAAGTACTGGATGAGAAGGATTTGGGGTGGATTACACAAATCTCCAGCATTTCCTCACATTCCCTTAAAGCTCAGTATGTAGGTGGAAAAATAGGTTGCTCTTAAGGAGATAGTGAAGGAAAATATAATCTTTTAGGTTCTTAGAAGCAATATATATACTTCTATTTTTTATTAAGCCCTGAGGCTGATTTTTAAAACTATGTTAATATTCAATTGAACTAATATTTTATAATATAAATTATAGTTTGATCACTAAAGCAAGTCAAACTAATATAAATAAAACTTTCTTCACTGGATTTCTTTGACTAGGAAAAAAAAGCTGTGCTGTTTAAAAAAAGCCAGTTCCCCATGCTGCCTCTGAAGCAGCCCATTCTCCATGAGCACTGATTTGAGAAATACAGGCCAACTCAGATTTCCGATTGTGTTAACCAGACCAGTTTTCTCAGGGCTTCTTTCACGTCCTCATTCCTCAGACTGTAGATCATGGGGTTCAACATGGGGAACAGGACAGTATAAAATGTTGATACCATTTTATCCCTCTCAAGGGAATAGCTGGAATGTAGAGAATGGAGCCGTAGTACAAGGTGATGGAGACCAGGTGGGAGGAGCAGGTGGAGAAGGTTTGTAGCGGCCCTGGGTGGAGCGGATCCTCAAGATGGCAGCGATGATGAACAGGTAGGAGGCGAGGATGAGCAGTGTGGGGGCGATGACTTTGGAGGTCAGGAGGAAGTACAGCACGGCCTGGTAGCTCTCTTTCACATCACACGCCAACTTCACCAGGGGTTGGACATCACAGAAAAAGTCATCAACGACATTATCACCACAAAATCCAAGGTGAATGTGTTGCTGGTGAGAATTATTGCATTGACAAAACCTCCAGTATAGGAAAATATAACCAAAGAGATGCACAATGTCCTTGACATGCCTGAGCGTAAAGCAGGGGGTTGGAAATGGCTGCATAGCAGTCATAAGACATGGTGGCCAATAGGTAACACTCACTATATGCCAAGCCAGCAGAGAAGAAGAACTGAGCTAGGCAGCCAGCAAAGGAGATGCTTTTGTCTTCAGAGATACAGGTCACCAGGATCTTTGGGGTGTAGACAGAGGAATACCAGAGATCCAGAAAGGACAGATTCCCAATGAAGAAATACATTGCTGTGTGTAGCCGGGAGTCATT
>NW_026744267.1:0-3014 GCF_022355385.1 Mustela nigripes
GGGTAGAAGAATAAATGAAACAAGATGGGATTGGGAGGGAGACAAACCATAAGTGACTCTTAATCTCACAAAACAAACTGAGGGTTGCCGGGGGGAGGGGGTTTGGGAGAAGGGGGTGGGATTATGGACATTGGGGAGGGTATGTGATTTGGTGAGTGCTGTGAAGTGTGTAAACCTGGTGATTCACAGACCTGTACCCCTGGGGATAAAAATATATGTTTATAAAAATAAAAAATTAAAAAAAAAATAAATGTCTACAGACATTATACAGATTATAAAAAGAAATTCAAGCAACATGTTAAGAGAGTTAAGTTCAAAGCTTTCTAATAGAAGTTCCCTTTTTTATAGTAGAAGTTTGAATATGATTTCTGTCTCCCCTCCTGTCTGCCTGATCTCTGGAGCACTCCTATTGCTGGTGCTCCCAATCTGATGCCCTCTGTTTAGAGCTCATCTGAGCCAGGTGGATCTGACTCCTGTAGGATTTGGCCACACAACCAAATGACCCTTGACACCTGCTCTCCTATTGTTGAACTTCTGTCTCTGAAATTTAAAATGAGGAAAGACTCTTCTCTGAGGATTAGAGTAAATTATTTATTAAAATAAAGTACATAACGTTCAGAGTGAAATGACACCTGGTGAATGGTAGGCCTGATTATTTGGTGAAGGTCAGCAGGAATAGGATCCTGGCCTCGTAGTTTCAGCATACAGACCAGCCTCTGCAGATAAATTTCTCAGACAGACTCTGACAGAGGCTGATTCCAATCAGGCTCTCAGGGTTGGTCAGGGTCTCCCTTGCTTTTTCTGCCCCAGGCCTCTCTCCCTTGATGCTTTCAAGGTGAACGCCAAAGTGCTAATTCTCCAGGCCTTTTCCCACAACTTGGCACTCACATCCCTCCCCACAGGATTTGCCCATTTCAGCCTTGACCTTGGATGGGCCTGACCTACATGGGACTGAGAGAGTGAGTAAATTGTTTCAGGTCACATGTAATCTCTGCAAATGATTCACTGACTTCGCAGGGACTGAGGAATGTGATTGAGACACTCTGGACATTTCTGTGAATATGTACTGAGTGAAGTCATTCAATGACGGAGCAAAATGCATAGTGTCCTTTATTTTCATACCTTACTCTCAATGTGCTTTGAAGAATTAAACCGTGACACATAAATGGATGTGCAACAGGTTCAAATATGTCAAATATATTTCCCACTGCCTGTTGATTGCTTTTAAAAATTAGTCTCTGAATCACCAGGTTTACACACTTCACAGACCTGTAGACCTGGGGATAAAAATATATGTTTATAAAAAATAAAAAATTAATAAAAAAATAATAAAAAAATTAGTCTCAAAAAATAATTACAGTTATATTAACTGGAGGTAGGTTAATCATAGATGGAATTACTACTAAGTGCTCAATAATACTTGAAACCGGGGCGTCTGGGTGGCTCAGCGCGTTAAAGCCTCTGCCTTGGCCCAGGTCATAATCCCAGGACCCTGGGATTGAGCCCCGCATCGGGCTCTCTGCTCAGTGCAGAGCCTGCTTCTCTCTCTCTCTCTCTCTCTGCCTGCCTCTCTGCTACTTGTGTTCTCTGTCACATAAATAAATAAAATCTTAAAAAAAAAACAATACTTGAAACCATCTTTAAAACAGTATCGTCAGGCAGAATAATAGTGAGTTCTTCAACAGAAGGTAGCTTAAGAAGTAACTCATCCTTTGTTTTAAGAGGAAAATTTTTATTTTCCTTCTCAGTTTGTCAATCATCTTCACCTGACAGCAGCAGAGGAAGTGATATACAAGAGAAAGTGATGAGAATGAGGAGGTGCTTGAACTATCTGAATCTGTTGCACTGTCCAAGTCCGAATCTGAGTCCTTAGTCTCTAGAGAGAGTCAGGGGTCCCTGCCAGCTCTGCGGGTGGAGTTCCCTCCGGATGGAGTTCCCTCCGAGTGGAGTTCCTGGCCTTGACTGTGGCATGAATTCAGTTGGCTGCTTCTTGGCAGGCTTAACCTTCACGTCCTGTCTGCTGTCCTGGGACACCTCATCTGACTGCAGTGCGGCCCTGACCCTGGGACAGGTGTACAGCTCCAAGACTGCACAGCCTCACCTTGGCCATCCCCGGAACTGGTGCCATTAAATTTCAGAGTTTCCTGCTGAGCTGCGGTGGCCTGAACTACTACCATGGTGTTGCGCCAGAGGGCCCTCAGACAGGCTCACAGCTCGCTAGGAAAAAGGTAGAACTGTGCAGTTTGTAACCGCATCTGTGCCAGATTTCCTGTGTTTCTAGGGTAATTGGGGGGGACCTGCCTGGAGACATGTCCCCGCTGCTTACACAGGGGCACTTCCAGAGGAGTCTACTCTGCACTTGCTTTTTGTTTAATTTCTTATTTACTCATTGTTAATTAATGAGTGTAATAAAATTTCTCCAAGTGTCTATAAGAATATCTTTTTCCTTGTGTGTGAGTCCTTTGCCTTTATATAGCTCAGGGCTTTGGTGGGAGTGATGCCTCCTCACTTAACTTGGAATCTCAGACATTAGAGTGGATCGCCTACTCAGAGGGTGCTGGGACAGGGCCCACTGTCACATGCACTGTGCAGCTGACCTCTGGGTGGACATCAGCATGCTCCAAACCTTGCGAGTTCCTTAAGGAATTCTCAGAGGCACCTTTGTTTTGAAACTTTGGTTATGGGATGACAATCTATTGGGAGGGGCTGTGCTCACCAGAGCAGCAGATGTGTGGGCTCAGAGAATGGCTAACATTCCCGCTGTACCCTTTGACGTCTCATAGCAGGCTGCCAGGGCAAAACTCAGCCCATCAGCTAGAGTAATGCTGGTTAGAGGAGGAAGGAAAATTTTGAAAGGCCAAAGGAATACTATCACTGTGTGTGTGTGTGTGTGTGTGTGTGTGTGTATGTATGTGCTGTCATATTCCACATCTTTCCAGGTAGCAGACAAGCAAAAAACTTTACCCTGCAGTAGAAGATAACCCAGTGAACCCTTCATCTTAACAGTGTCAAAA
>NW_026744268.1:0-3014 GCF_022355385.1 Mustela nigripes
CCTATGGGATTACTCTGACTTACAATTTTGGTTAAAATTGGAGTCAAATCATCACTTTTAAAGTTCAGATTTCTATTTTGGTTGCTTAAGGTTATTCATTAACACTTTAATTAGAAAACTGTGGTAGAGTACTCTGTATGATTTAGTTTTAAACCCTCATTTGATCATTTGCCCTATTCTTCATTCTAAAAAAAAGGGAAAATGGGTCTATTGAATATATATTATTTATGATCCATGAGAGCAAGAACTATATCTTCCTTATTTATTGCTGATTTCAAAGCTTAGTACAGTGTCCAACACATACTTAGTTCTCAGTAAATATCAATTAAATGAATTTCTATCTTCCATATTACCTTGCTTCCTAAACCAAATACTAAGAGCTTCACATAACGGCAGCTCTGGTAAGTTTGACACCAGTTTTCCTTGTGGTGTGACATTTATTTTTAGGCACCAACTTACTTATTTAGATTGAAGTTAAAGAAAACAAATGAAATGACAAATGAAAATTACGTGTTGTGGTCCAGCAGTCTGCTAGCTGTCGCGGGCTCCACGCGGGGGGGTCGGGGGTGAATGGGTGGGGGGCGGACGGGCCAGGCACCCCCAAGGGGCAGAGGAGAGCTCTTTTTCCTCTGTCCTCTTTCCCCCCCCACTACGCACTCCTGGGCACCCTCAAACCAGGCCGCGCTGCTTCCCTTTCCCTCTTGTCTCGTCCCCTGGCAAACTTTCGGTCCCTCCCCCGCCGGTCACCCGTCATTCTTCGTGGCCGCCCTGAGGGCTCCTCCGGCCCTCCCTGCCTGCAATTCGGACCATTACAGGATCCAGAAACATGTCAACCACACTTCTGTCCGCCTTCTACGATATCGACTTCTTGTGCAAGACGGAGAAATCCCTGGTCAACCTCAATCTGAACATGCTGGACAAGAAGGCGGTGGGGACGCAGGTGGTCGCCGCCCCTAGCTCGGGCTTCACGCTGTGCTTTCTCCGATGGCACTGGGCCAGCAACTTGCAGGCGCTCGCCCACCCCGCGCCTAGCCCGGGCAGCTGCTCCCCCAAGTTCCGGGGCGCGGCTAACAGCAGCAGCTGTGGCAGCGGGGCGGAGGGCGGCCGGGTCTCCTATGTCATACTCAAGGAGCCATCATGGGGCGGAGGCACGGCCCTGCAGAACTAGGAGAACAAATTTGGGGACCAATCGTTCAGTGAGAACGGCGAGTGCAGCCAGCACCTCTTGCACCTGCAGCAGCAGCAGGAGAAGGGGGGTGGAGGCTCCCAGATCAACTCCCACGCACTACAAGACTGAGCTCTGCTGGCCCTTCGAGGAAAGCGGCACGTGCAAGTATGGCGAGAAGTGCCAGTTCGCGCACTGTTTCTACGAGCTACGCAGCCTGACCTGGCACCCCAAGTACACGACCGAGCTGTGCCCACCTTCCACACCATCGGCTTCTGCCCCTATGGGCCGCGCTGCCACTTCATCCACAATGCAGATGAGCAGCGGCCCGCGCCGTTTGGGGGCGCGTCTGGGGACCTGCGCGCCTTAAGCGCTCGGGACGCGCTGCACCTGGGCTTCCCGCGGAAGCCGCGGCCCAAGCTGCATCCCAGCCTCAGTTTCTCAGGCTTCCCATCGGGCCAGCACCAGCCCCCGGGGGGGCCGCGAGTCCCGCTGCTGCTCTACAGCCCCACGTCGCGCACGCCGCCGCTGCCACCTTCTTGCTCCTCAGCCTCGTACTGCTCCTCTTCTGCTTGGTCCTGCTCATCTGCCTCCACAGCCTCCACGCCCTCGGGCGCTGCGACGTGCTGTGCCTCGGCGGTGGCTGCGGCCGCGGCGGCCCTGCCGTACCGCACAGGGGGCGCCGAGGGCCTGCTAGCGCCCAGCACCCTAAACGCGGCCTCCTCTTTGGTCTTGTGCGCCAGCAACAACGCTTGGGGGAATAACTGCTGAATTTTTAGCTGTTTTGAATTGATTTGCACCAGTGCACCACAACTCAATATGAAAAAACCATTTAACTTATTTATTATTTTGTGAAAAGTATACATTGAAATTTTTGTTCATACTGTATTTATCAAGTATGATGAAAAGCAATAGATATATATTCTTTTATTATATTAAATTATGATTGTCATTATTAATTGGCAAAATGTGGCGTGTATGTTCTTTTCACAATAATATAGGCCTTTTGTAACTTCACTTGGTTATTTTATTGTAAATGAATAAAAAAATCTTAATTTAAGAGATTGCATGTAATATTTATTTCATTAATTTCTTTCCTTGTTTACGTAAATTTGGAAAGATTGCATGATTTCTTTACAGAAATCTATCCTGATGCTGTGGAAGTAGTTTGAGGAATATCTTATGAGTTTTCCTAGAATGTATAATGGTTTTAGCCCATCCAACTTAAAAAAAAAAAAAAAAAAAGTTGACCACATACTTTGCAAGCAGGCTTAAATGTGGAATGTTTTTTGTCATTCCAGCTTTTTAAATTAGCAAGAAGAAAAATTTTGTTTTTTGTTTATCCCACCAATTCTACTGTGACATACTCTGCATTTAAAGACATGTAGCAATAATGGGGTGGGAGAGTTAGTTTCACAGTGCCTTTGGCCAACTGCATGAAAGGAGAAGATATTTACCACTTTCTAATATAGATCTAAAGTGAAGAGGCCACCTCTTAGTGCTAAGAATGGTATGTAGTACATGAATGTGCCTTGTTTTCACTACAGAAAATTCCAAAACTTGTACTTTTTTTTTTTTTTTTTTTTTTTTTGCGTGTGTAGGACACGCATTCCTGGACAGCGAATGAATGAGCAGTGGCTTTAGTTTGTATGTAGGTACAGATGGGGCACTATGTATGTATGTACTCGGGACTATTTTGACAGAAGTAGGTTTTTGAATGTAACAAGATAAGTCAACTTGAGTTGTAATCTATTTTGGGGAATCAGTTCACTACAAATTGTGACTGTAAACATTGTACTGTAAATGTTTTGTATTTTTCCCCCAATAAATTTTTTGGGAAAACAAAAAA
>NW_026744269.1:0-3014 GCF_022355385.1 Mustela nigripes
CAGGACAGGCCTGCCTTCTGCCCAGACTCCTTTCTCAGAGTGGAGCAAACGCCCCTGCCCTAATCATCTCCTTGTGTCTTGTTAGCAGCCAGGCTTCTGTCTCTCAGCTCAGAGAGTGGGTGACACTTGCCTAGCCACCGGCCCGCTGTTCCTGAGAGGGCAGGCTCTCCTGCTTAGCATCAGTTTCCCAGCAGCAATGCCAACAGCTTTTCTTTTCCCGGGGCTGCGTGCTGCGCTCTCCCCAGACATGCTCCTGGGGATTGCGGTGACAGGTATATCCCTTTTCTTAAGGCTGTTACCACAGGCGCGACCTTGCTTCTCTCTCAGGCAGAGAGGATTTCTGGGTAAAGTGGGTCTCGCTCTATGCGGGTTTCTCCCACCGGGCTGTGGAGATCAGGCTAAGGCAAGCAGCAGCAGCACACAGAACCGACTCTGATTTCCCAGCGAATGCTGAGCTTTCATAGAGGTTTTCAGTGCGGCGTGAACCGCACTTCGCTGCTGCTTCCTCAACAAGGCTTTGGGCGTTTGCTTTCTCACAAAGGGAAGAAGAGTTGCGGGAGAGTTTGTGCCTCTTGGGCATTGTTTCCCAGGCACCAGGTTTGCGCCCTGAGTTCACACTGCCTCGCTGACGTCAGGAGACACAGCCTCGACCTGCACCAGCGTGCGGCGCCCACGGTGGCACTCTGCACAGACGGCCATCTCCTGGGTTAGCCAGGGCCTGGCCTTTTCCTCTCGCGTTCAGGTGGACTCATGAACTGACCTGTGCCTTCCACTGACGAGAGGAAAGGCAACAGGAGCAGTGCACACCACCAGTACCCTGGTGTGGGGAGCCTGTGGCAGACTGTCCCCTTTCCTTCCCCGGACACCCGTGCCTCTGCAAACGCTGCCACATCCTGGAGGAAGACGGTGGCTGACTGCCCGTTCCTCCAGGGAGCTGTTTCTGAGAGTTCAGGGTCGGGTGCCTGGTGTCAACCCAATGTCTGCCCTAGGGACAGGAGTCCAAGGATCTGCTGTGACATTGGGCCAGAGGCACAGGACAGGCCTGCCTTCTGCCCAGACTCCTTTCTCAGAGTCGATCACGTGCCCCTGCCCTAGTTGTCCCCTCATGTTTCCTTAGCGGCCAAGCTCTGTCTCTCCACACAGGGAGTGGGTGACACTTGTCTGGCCAACAGCCTGCTGTTCCTCAGTGGGCAGGCTCTCCTGCTTCACGTGACTTTCACTACAGCAATGCCAACGACTCCTCTGTTTTCCCAGGGCGGCGTGCTGTGCTCTCCCCAGACATGCTTCTGAGGAGAGGGGTTACAGGCGTGTCCCTTTCCTTAAGGGTGTTACCACAGGTGCGACCAGGCTTCTCTCTCAGGCAGAGGGGATGTTTCTCAGGCAGAGGGGAGGGTTTCGCTTTGGGGTGGTTTCTCCCACCACGCTGCGGAACACTAGGTTCAGGCAAGAAACATCAGCCCACAGAGCTGACTCTGATTTCCCAGTGAATCCTGAGCTTTCGCAGAGGTTTTCGGCTTGGCGTGAACTGCACTTCGCTTCTGCTTCCTCAACAAGGCTTTGGGCGTTCGCTCTCTCTCATAAGGGAAGAATACTAGAGGGAGATTTGGTGCCTCTTGGGCCTTGCTTTCCTGATCACCAGGTTCAGGCCCTGAGCTCACACTGACTCGCCAAAGGCAGGAGACACAGCCTCGACCCTGCAGCAGCGTGTGTCGCCAGGGTGGCACTCTGCACAGACTGCCATCTCCCGGGGTTAACCAGGGCCTGGCCTTTTCCTCTCATGTTCACGCATACTAGAGAACAGGCCTGTGCCTTCCCCAGAGAGGCGACAGGAGCACTGTACACCTCTCGTGCCCTGAGATCGTGAGCCTATGGTGGACTGTCCCCGCTACTTCCCTTGACACCCCTGCCACCGCCAATGCTGCCACATCCTGTAGTTGACTGCCCGTTCCTCCCAGCAGTTGTTTCTGCGAGTTCAGGCTCAGATTCCTGGTGGCAACCCGAAGTCTGCCCTAGGGACAGGTGGCATAGGAACTGCTGTCCCCGTGGGCCCAGAGGCACAGGACAGGCCTGCCTTCTGCCCAGAGTACTTTCTCAGAGTGGAGCATGAGCCCCTGCCCTAGTTGTCCCCTCATGTCTCCTTAGCAGCCAGGCTTCTGTCTCTCTGCACAGGGAGTGGGTGAGTGACACTTGTCTTGCCACCGTCCCGCTGTGCCTCAGAGGGCAGGCTCTCCTGCTTTGCCTCAGTTTCCCGACAGCAATGCCAATGGCTCCTCTCTTCTGCCGGGGCGGCCTGCTGCGCTCTCCCCAGACGTGCTCCTGGGGAGCTTGGTGACAGGTGTGTCCCTTTCCTTAAGGCAGTTACCACAGGCGCGACCACACTTCTCTCTCGGGTAGAGGGGATGTCCGGGCTAAGAGGGTTTCGCTCTAGGCTGGTTTCTCCGACCACGCTGCGGAGCACTTGGCAATGCAAGCAGCAGCAGCAGCCCAGAGACCTGACTCTGGTTTCCCAGTGAATGCTGAGCTTTCACAGAGGTTCTCATCGTGGCGCGAACCGCTTCGATCCTGCTTCTTCAACAAGGCTTTGGGTGTTTGGTCTCTCGCGAAAGGGAAGAAGAGTTAGTTGCAGGAGAGTTGATGCCTCTTTGGGCTTTGCTTTCCCAGGCACCAAGTTCGCGCCCTGGGCTCCCACTGTCTCGCTGATGTCAGGAGACACAGCCTCGACACTGCAGCAGCGTGTGTCACCAGGGTGGCGCTTTGTGCAGACTGTCATCTCCCGGGCTAACCAGGGCTTGTCCTTTTCCTCTTGCATTTAGGCGGAACTGGGAACAAACCTGTGCCTTTCACAGATGAGAGGAGATGCGACAGGAGCACTGTACACCGCCCATGACCTGGGATGGGGAGCCTGTGGTGGACTGTCCCCTCTCCTTCCCCGAACAACCCCTGTCTCCGCCAATGCTGGCACATCCTGGAGGAAGACGGAAGCTGACTGCTCGTTCCTCCAGGGTGCTCTTTCT
>NW_026744270.1:0-3014 GCF_022355385.1 Mustela nigripes
TTACTGGGATAGAGGACACACAGTATCAAATAAAAGGTTATGGAATTTAAAAAAAACCCACAAAACCCTAAGGAGTTAGAATGCCTGAGCTAGGGCACAAGGAAGGCATTTGTAGGAAAACGAGAAAAGATGATAGTGGAAAAGCCAGTAGGAGATATATGGACTTTATGTTAAGTATGAGAAGACATCAATAGTTTTATTCTGGTGTTGCTATTAATTGTGTGACCCTGGAAATGTCGTTTGACTTCTCTAATCCAAACTAAATAAACCAACGATAATAACATATGTATTATTAGGTGTATTCATAAGAATAAATGCAGTGATATCCATACAATCCTTACTAGAGTGCCAAGCACAAATAAAGTGTTCTATAAATGTAAGCCGGTATTTCAGCTCTAACATTACACAATTCTAATTAATATCTATAAAACACTTCTAAAAATGAAATTGACAGTATCATCTGAAGAATATAATCTCTGCTGAACAAAGACTGATTGTATCTTTGTGAATACTACGTAAACATAAATCATCACTGAAATGATAGTGAGGAAAGTGGAAGAACATCCAAAGAGTTATTAAAGACATAATTATTAAGAAAAAAAAATGTTATGGTTCACAAACTTGACTTCAACAGACAAGTAAGATACTATTTTCTTCCACACAAAATTTCTTTCACACTTCTAGGGAAACGGAACACTGCAAAGGGTTTTAGAAAATCCTACATCTATTTTTACAAATCCTTTCAAATCAAGTGTGATCACTCTATAATGTACCTCTCTGATGTTTTTCTTTCTCACAGTAATTATGGTAAATGTTTTCCAACTCAAGGGAAGGAAATTAAGATGAAGTTTAAACCCAAACCCTACTTGAAACAGTATTATGTATTATGTATTATGTACTGTCCTCTCCACACATTAAGAATACAGTAACAATTTCATAGCTGCCATTTCTTCACCATGTCAAAGTCTCTGTTGGTTAGTTAAAAAAAATTAATTATAAATATATATTGTATACAAAGTGCAATAAAAAATAAACCCAACAATCGTCAATACTTAGGGTCAAGAAAACAAGCATTACTACTTTCCAGTGACATCTAACCAGGAATATGGAGGAAAATTTTCCATCTTTGACTGCATTAACAGAAAATCACCTGTAACAGTTCTATTAAATAATATCTGCACTAAACATTTTTTCCCCAAAGCCTTCCTTTTACTTTATAGTGCCTTAATGTCCAATACTTAGAAACAGATGTGGATCCCAATGTCTTTCAGTTACCCATAAGTAAACTGCAGCCAGAGACAACAGGAAGCACACCAATATCCCCAAACTGGGCGGGAATAGAAGTAGGACTGATAAAGGCATCACAACATAATATCTTTTTAAATTAACATAGAATGTATTATTTCTTTCAGGAGTACAGGGCTGTGATTCATCAGTCTTACACAATTCACAGCACTCACCATAGCATATACCCTCCCCAAAGTCCATCATCCAGCCACCCCACAACATAATATTTTAAATATTTACATAAGCAAGGATTTCATTTTCAACAATATTCTCAGAGAGAAGGATAATCCCCAAAAGATAAAAACTTCGCATGTTTTCAAGACAACTAGATTTCCAGACAGAAAGACTCACAAGATCATAAAGAAAATAATTCTTCAAATTCAGTGAAATCTGCCCTGTTTATCTGATAAGGTATTTATACAGACTACCATTAGAGAGAAATGTATTTTCAGAACAGCCAAGGGTAAGGAATAAAACTTCCAAGTGTTACAAAATTTAGTTATATGTGAAAAACAATAAACACGTCAAAGCACAGAGACAATAATAGACACATACAGTCCCATAAAGAATGTTCTAGCTCTATACAGCATATCATGTTACGATCATTTTTTTCTATAGGCAACGAATGTAAAATAATCAGAGAACAAAAATATTTATCCAACATCATTAATAAGTCTGTGGCCATTATAAACAGAAGGAAGACTCCTCTGAGTCCAGCCTTTCATTCATAAATAAAATCAAGACAACAATTTATTATTTACAGAGAAGAAAGATCATTTTTATAAATAATTAACAAATAAATGCATTCCAAGGAATTGTGTTATATTTCTGTTATATTTCTATCACTAAAAGATGTGATTCTCTCAATTTCAACTTATTTGACTGCATACCTCCAGAAAATTAAGATAAATTTAAACCCAAACACTACTTGAAACAGTATTATGTATTTAAAAAAATTTGCACTTAACATTAATTACCAATGAGAGCAAGTCAACTAATCAATACAATGTTTTTTTGAAATTCTCAATTTTACACAAGAAAGGACTTTAGAGTCTAGCTACTAAAGAAAAATTCAAGTCTACAACTTGAGCTAGGAATCTTAAATTGCCCCTGGGGTGCCTGGGTGGCTCCATCGGTTAAATGGTTGAGGCTTGATTTCCCTTCAAGTCATGATCTCAAGTCGAGTTACACACTTAGCACAGAACCTACTTAAGATTCTCTCTCCCCCTGCTGCACCACTGTCCCCCCCCAACTCATGTGTATAGGCATGCACACGCCCTCTTTAAAAAGAAAATAAATCATTGCTCATATCCTAACAAAAAGACTCACATAGCCTACACAAGCATAACTTTTCTTAAGCGTATCAAAACCCTGAGGCTATAGGACAAACACATGAATGGAATTCCAAAGGAAGACAAAACTCACAAATAGTACACATGAACTGATTCACCTCTGGCAGAACATGAGACAAACAGGATGCTACCACAAAAGCTGCTAAGAAACTAGCTCATATTTTAAAATATTCGTAAAGGCTGACTGGGCTAGTTAGACACTTTAGAATCTCTGGAAAAGGCAGACAAAGGATAATGTTTTCTTTTCCATGGACGTGTTCTACATGCTTATAAGAAAGACTAGAGGGATAATACAAAAGATATGAGAGGGGCCCTCTTGGTGACACACAAACACAAAATATTCTCCACTTTTCAGACATCAAAGTCGTTTACTAG
>NW_026744271.1:0-3013 GCF_022355385.1 Mustela nigripes
AATTTGGGAGCCCCTAGAATGAGTCTGTTTCCGGTTGGAATGGGAAATATTTAAGAATCAAACTAAATGATCTCAAATCCACTCTGGAATGAAACAGGTTATAAGGAAAATACAGAAGATGTTGAAATGGACCTGTTGGCTCATTGTGAGCTTTCCTGGTCGAATGGAGACCTCTACCATGATGCTTGTCCTCCATGTCCCACCCGTCCCATACCTGCTATTCTGACACCAAAGGGCCACCAGACTTTAGGCTCAGTCTGCAGTTTCAAATGGAAACCCTCTGTTCCCACAGTAGTGGACAGGATGACTCTGGTTGCTGGTGGAAGCGTCAGCTGCTTTAGTCTAACAGTTCAAGAGAGGATCAGAAGAGCATAAGGACGATATTGGAAAAAATGTTCGGACGAATTTCCAGAACACAATATTTTTTTTTGCAATTTTTGAGTGTTCTGTAGCCAACTTGCCAAAAAAAAATGTGAAAACTATAAATAGAGAGGAGTGGGAAGGAGAAATGAGGACCTGTCACAGTGCCAGCAAAAATAGGGAACTGAGAGTCTTCCAGAGATACAGAGTCAAAGGGGGTTAATATTTACTTAGAAAAGAAGTCGTGGGCACAAGTTCTAGGATGAAATGAAGGCAAGAGAGGGAAGTTAGGGAATCGAGAGAGAGAGAGACTTGAAGATAAAAAAAATTCAACTTAAAGTCTCATTCCTCATTAAGGAAAGTACAGATCAGAGAAGAGGGGAGAGACTGGGATATAGTTGATCGCCGATTGTGTCTGGCTCTGATTAGATGCTTTGTATCCACTTTTTAATTTCATCTTCCAGCCTGTTTCCTGGATTCCAGCTTCTATTTCCTATGAAATAGGTACCATCACCAAAGACGAGAGTCAAACATGTAACAGTAGTCAAATCTTTAACAGCGCAGACAACTAACTAACCAAAAGCTGGCCCGGGGGCCCCTGCAGAGTCAAGTGTTACACGCCCAGTGCCTGGATCGTGAGGCCATGATAGGGATCTTGGGAAGGGTTCAGGGTAGGGAGACACACAGCAGGTTCTGGCCAGAGGCTAGTCACCAAACTTTGTGTGGCTGAAGGGGTGTGTACCAGCTGAATGTCAGCTCCCAGATGAAACTGAGGGAAATGTCCTTTGGGAAGGTTTCCGCTGACTCTCTGCCTTTCCTTTGTCCTCCCCAGGGTGTTCCATTAGCATTTGGGGTCTGGGGTCTTGCCTGTTGCTCCTGGCTTTGGTGGGCCACGCCACTGCCACAGCCAGGGCTCCAAGTGGCAGTGAACTGTATGGGGTCATGACTGTTCCCTCCTGACTCTCGGAAGGAGAACAGGCAGCTGGGACTCTGTTTCAGGACCCTGGGATCACGACCTGAGCCAAAGGCAAAGGCTTAACTGACTGAGCCACCCAGTTGTCCAGGCATAGTGTCTAAATTCACTATTTTCTTATTGATTTTCTGTCAGGATGATCTATCCATAGGTACGAATGGGGTATTATTGTCCCCAGATATTATTGTATTGCTATTTATTTCTCCTTTTTGTTTTGTTAGTATTTTTTTATATATTTATGTGGCTCAATATTAGGTACATGATATTTACAATTACTGTATTGATGAATTGATGACACTTTTCTTATTGTTTAATGACCTTCTTTGACTCCTGTGGTGATTTTTTGCTTATATAAACCCTATTTTGTCTGTTATAGTTATTGCCACACTTGTTTTCTTTTGTCATCATTAGCTTGGAATGTCTTTTTCCATCCCTTTACTCTCTGCCCATGTGTGTCCTTAAAGCTAAAGAGATTCTTTTATATGCAAGATATTGTTGGATCTTGTGTTTTTTGTTTGTTTTTTAATCTATTCTAGCCTTTATATGTCTTACAACTGATGATTCCATTCACTTACAATTAAAGTAATTATGGATAGGTAAGGACTTAACTATTGCCTTTCATTCTTTTTACATTTCATGATTTATTTAAATTTAGTTAATATATAGTGTAATATTAGTTTCAGGAGTAGAATTTAGTAATTCACCATTTACATATGCTCATCAATGGTCATCACAACTGACCTCCTAATAATTATTACTAGCTTAGCCCATTACCATGCCCATTTCGGCTCCAGAAACAGTTTGTTACGGTTGTTTCTGCGAGTTGCGGGTATGGCACCTGGTGGCAAGCCCAAGTCTGCCCTTGGTACAGCTGGCCAAGGAGATGCTGTTCCCATGGGACCAGAGGCACAGGACAGGCCTGCCTTCTGCCCAGACTCCTATCTCAGTGGGGAGAACGTGCCCCTGCCCTAGTCGTCCCCTCATGTCTCCTTAGCAGGCAGGCTTCCATCTCTCAGGACAGGGAGCAGGGGAAACTTGTCTAGCCACAGCCCTGCTGTTTGGGCAACGGCAGGCTATCCTGCTACCAGAGCGTTTCCCCACCCAGAGGCCAACGGATCCTTCTCGTCTCTGGGGGCGGAGTGCTGCGCCTTCCACACATTGCTCCTGGGGAGTGCGGTGACAGACGTGTGCAACCATGCTTCTCTCTCAGGCAGAGGGGATGCTAGGGCAAAGAGTATTTCGCCCCATGCGGGTATCATTCACCGTGCTGCGGGGACAAGCTCAGACAAGCAGCAGCAGCATCCCCAAACCAAACTCAGATTTCCAAACAAATGCTGTGCTTTCCAAGGGCAGATGACAATGCGAAGAGGCTTTCGCCTTCTGCGGGTTTCTCACACCGTGAGACAGGGCTCAGGCAAGCAGCAGCAGCCCGCAGAACATTGCTCAGCGAATGCTGTGCTTTTGCAGAGGCATTGACTTGGAGCGAACAGCACTTCGCCGCTGCTTCCTCAGCAAGGCTTCAGTCGCATCAGGGAAGAAGAGCTGCGGGAGAGCTGGTGCCTCTTGGGCCTTGCTTTCCCGGGCTCCATGTTCGCTTCCTGGGTTCACCCTGCCAGGTGACTCAGCCACAACGCTGCAGTTGCGTGCGGAGCCTAGGATGGCACCCTATACACACTACCA
>NW_026744272.1:0-3012 GCF_022355385.1 Mustela nigripes
AGGTATTGGTTTAAAGTCCACATTCGGGTCAGGGACAGGGTTATATAGTGGTCATTGTTAGGGTCATGGTTAGGTTTAGGGTCAGGCCAGGGTCAGATTTAGGGTCACGGTCTGGTATAGGCAAAGTTCAGGGTTAGGGTTATGATCATATTCAGGTATAGGGTAAGGGTTATTGTTAAAGTTTAGGGTTAGTGTTAGGGTTAGAGTTAGTTTGAGGGTTAGGGTTAGACTTGGTTAGGGTCAGGATCCGAGATAGGGTTAGGGGTTAGTGTTAGGTCCTCTTTACACACAGAGACACAGACACCCAGAGGCACACACACACACACACACAGACACACACACATGGGGAGGAGACTTAGAGCTATACCGCTCGATAAAAAGGTGTGGGACTCTCTGACTCTGAGCCCCCTGGTGTCACCTTTTGATTTTATTTGCCAAAGGGCCTGAGGCGTTGGTGAAGCCTGATATGATTTGCCAGTGAGGGGATGTGTATGGCGGGTGAGCTCTCTTCTCCCTGCATCCTCAGGGCTTCAGTACAGCAGAAGAACATGTCGCTTCCTTTAGGATGTGCCAAGAAATGAGCTGGGCAGTGGGGTTTTCTCTGTAATGGGGTGCCTGAATACGTGGATTCTAATTCCGTTGGGCTCTGTCATCAGGGAAGTGAGGTCACCATAGAATGGGGGCTCCTTACCAAACTTTCTGCTCCCACCAGAGCACCCTGAGCGCGCCCATCCCCAAGCTGCTCAAGGCTCACCCACCACCCCATGCCCTGTTCATCCAGTGACCCCCACACAGCCAATCTCAGCCCCTGGGAGTCCTGGATGCAACTGTTGTCCCCGCTTCTGGGAACAGAGATAGGTTCAGACCGAGTTAGGGTTAGGGTTAGTGTTAGGGTTAGTGTTAGCGAGAGACTTAGGGTCAGGGTTAGCGTGAGACATCGTTGGGGTCAGGGTTAGCGTTAGGGTTAGGGTAGGGGACAGGGTTAGGGTTAGGATCATGGTTAAGTTTAGGGTCAGGATCACAATAGGGTCAGGGTTACCGTTACGGTCAGAGTCAGGGTCAGGGTCAGTGTTAGGGTGACGGTTAGGTTATGGGTCAGGTTCAGGGTCATGGTCAGATTTAGGGTCAGGCTCAAGTTTTTGTTTGGGGGCAAGGTTCATGTCAGGGTCGGGTTAGGTTTGGGACAGGTTTAGTGTCAGGGTTAGGGTCAGGGTCAGGATTAGGTTTATGGTTCTGGTAAGGTCAGCTTTATGTTTAGGTTCTGTTTTATGAGTAGGTTCAGGATCAGTGTTAGCTTTAGGGTTACGATTCTGTTCAGAATCACGGATTGGGTCAGAGTTACGTTTACAGTCAGGGTTAGGGTCAGTGTTAAGGTCAAGGCCAGGGTCAGCTTTAAGGTTAAGGTCTGACATAGGCAAAGTTCAGAGTTAGGGTTATGATCAGGGTCAGAGAGAGTGTCAGCATTATTGTTAAAGTGGGGTTAGAGTTAGGATTTGAGGTAGTTTGAGGGTTCGGGTTAGACCGGGTTCGGGTCAGTGTCAGGGATAATGTTTTGCGTTAGTTTTACGGTTAGGTTCAGCGTTATGTTTCGGGTCAGGGCCAGTGTTAGTGTCAGGGTCAGGGTTACGTTTAGGGTTAGAGTTATGGTCAGGCTCCCATTTAGTGCCAGGGTTAGTGTCAGAGTCAGTGTCAGTGTCACTGTTAGGGTCAGGGTTAGGTTTATGGTCTTTGCCTGGGTCAGGTTCAGGGTGAAGTCTAGGGCCAGTGTCAGGTTTACGGTCATGTTCAGGTATTGGGTTAAAGTCCACATTCGGGGCAGGGACATGGTTATGTAGATGTCATTGTTAGGGTCATGGTTATGTTTAGGGTCAAGGCCAGGGTCAGGTTTAGGGTCAGGGTTGGTAGAAGCAAAGTTCAGAGTTAGGGTTATGATCATAGTCAGGTATAGGGTCAGGGTTATTGTTAAAGTTTAGGGTTAGTGTTAGAGTTAGCGTTATGTTGATGGTTAGGGTTAGAATGTGTTAGGGTCAGGGTCCATAGTAGGTTAGGGGTTAGTGTTAGAGTTTCAGCAATAGGATTTGGTGTAGGGCCCGTGTTAGTGTCAGTGTCTGGGTTGCATTTAGGTTTAGAGTTAGGGTCAGGCTCACAGTCAGGGTCAGTTTTAGTGTTCAGGTCAGGGTCGGGATCACTGTTAGGCTCAGCGTTAGGTTTATGGTCATGGTCTGGGTCAGGGTCAGTGTTAAGTTTAACGCCATTATCAGGTTTATGATCAGGTTCAGGTATTGGTTTAAAGTGCCCATTCGGGTCAGGGACAGGTTTATGTAGTGGTCAGTTTAGTGCCATGGTTAGGATTAGGCTCAGGGTCAGGATTAGGTGAAGGTCATGGCCAAGGTCAGGCTTAGGGTCTGGCTTTGGTTTAGTGTCAATGTTCGGTTCAGTGTCACTGTTAGGCTTTGCCGATAGGGTTTGGGATTGGGGTTAGGGTTAGAGTTAGAAGTAGGGATATGGTTAGGGTTAGGGTTAGACAGCGTAAAGTCAGGGTAAAGGTTTGGGTTAGGGTAGGGGTTATTGTTAGGGTCAGGGTCAGCGTTAGGTTTAGGTTCAAGGTCTGTATTAGGATCATGGTTAGAGTTACCTTTAGGTTTACGGTTAGGGTCAAGTTCACAGTTACGGTCAGGTTTAGGGTCAGTATTAGGTCAGCATCAGGGTTAGGATTAGGGTCATGGTCAGGGTCATGGTTAGGTATGAGTCATGGTTACGGTAATGTCAGAGTTAGGTTTAGGTTCAGGGTCCACATCAGGGTCTGTGTTAGGCTTAGGTTTGGGTTTAGGGTTCAGGTCAGGATCACAGTCAGGGTCAGGGTCAGGGTCATGGCTTGAGTTAGGGTTTGGGGTGGGATCACAGTCAGTGTCAGGGTCAGGGTTAGTGGTTACTGTTAGGGTTAGCCCCGCTCCTGGTTCATGGACCCATCCCTTCAGGGTCTCAGGATAAACCCTGGACAGAAGGGTGTAG
>NW_026744273.1:0-3012 GCF_022355385.1 Mustela nigripes
AAGGAAAAGGTGGAAGAAGATAAGATATTTTAATAAAGGAGATACTAACATGTGTCTGTGGCCAACTATCTCTTTACTATAATTCCTAGTCCAAACAAAAGGAAGAAATGGATGGTATAGGAGAGAGGTAACAGAGGAAGTATTTTTTTTTTTTTTAAGTATTTATTGTCCCAGGAAGGAATGCAGAGTGTGGGCAGAGCTGTAGGAGTATAGGTTGATTAGGTGCTATGGGGTTGAAGACATTCTCTTCTGGCAAAAATCTCAGTGAAAATCAGGAGAAAGGAGAGGTGAAGGTTACAGAAACAGGAGGTGGGAAATGGTTATCTCCAACTAGAGATATGTAATGGGGTTATCAAGCAGTGAGGAGGGCCTGCTTGGATTTTTTAAGACCATTAGCAAGTGCCATCAATGTCCTAAGGGCAGAACTATGTTTCCACAGAACCATTTCTCCTGAAGCATGTTGAGCTGCTCATGTGCAATCCAAGAATGGGGAGATAGCAGTCGAGTTCTGCAGAGAGTTGGGTTTTTCCAGGTGAGTATGGTGAGGGAGAGCAGTGCAAAAGAGCTGAGTAGCACCTAGAATCCAAGATGGGCAAGAGGTAAATGAGCGCATGAAGAAGACAGTTTTCAAGTCAATGAACTAAAGATTTTTGTGGGGTCAAGGAATTACCTTAATAAAAACAGCAAAGGCAAACAAGGTGACGAGACAGGAGGAATTACATAATTCCTAAAAAAGGAGGGGGAAGGATGTTGAAACATTTTGGGAGTAGTACTATGGGTGTAATAAGAAGATACAGCATAGGAGCACCTGGTGGCTCATGATTAAGCACCTACCTTTGGCTCAGGTCATCATCTCAAGGTCCTGGGATTGAGCCCTGCATCAGGCTGCTTGCTCAGTGGAGAGCCTGCTTTACCCCCTCCCTCTGCCTGCTGCTCCCCTTCCTGTGCTCCCTTTTTCTTGGTAAAATAAATAAATAAATAAAATCTTTAAAAAAAAGAAAAGAAAAGAAGGTATAGGGTACAGTCACAATAATGAGAGACTGAGGCTCAGTAGGATCAAGGTCACTGGGAGACAGGATCTCAAGGGAATGGAAGTCCAGGGTATTAAATGGATTGCTCACATGAGGACTGAAGTTACTGAGACAGAGCAGGGACTGGACTGACGTCCCCTCAATCCTCACCACAAAATCCAGCAATCCGTGATACAACTCTGCTCTCGCAGGAATGTGAAAGCAGGATGCTCAGCAAAGAGAGACTTCACTGGCAAAGACCAAGTCACAGGACTGCAGTTGGACCCCAGCACTGACCTTTCACTGACTTTTCCCCTCATTATAATACTAACACTGAGAAACGATAGACGTGAAGAAGCAGCTTTTGTCCCCTGTGCCAGTGTGCCCAACTTCCTGGATCTCTCCCCACCCCCACACGCTTATGTAGTTGTGAATGCAGGTGAGGTCCAGAGCCAAGAGCCAAGAGAGAATTCTTGAGATGCCTTTGGTACAAAAGATGATTTTATTTATTTATTTTTTCAATACTGTATTTATTTGAGAGATAGAGTACACGAGAGAGAGCAAGCACAAATGGAGGGGCAGAGGGAGAGGGAGAAGTAGACTCCCTGCTGAGCAGGGAGCCTGACATGGAGCTTGATCCCAGGAGCTTGGCATCATGACCTGAGCTGAAGGCAGATAACTGACTGAGCCACCCAGGTGCCCTAAAAGGTGGTTTTATAAAAGCATGAGGACAGGACCTCTGGGCAGAAAGAGTCACCTGTGCAGTGGTGAGAAGCAACTGATTATATACTTTGGGGGTGGGGGAAGTAAAGACAAGGGAGTTTTGAAGTGGATTTTCACGTGCTAAAGAAGACTCACAGGAAATCTGAGGCCTTGCTATTGTCAACCCAAGGTTGTTTTTCCCTCTAGCAAGGCACTAACTTGAAGACAGTTGGGTGCTTCCTGGAGGAAGCTTTGCCTGCCTCAAGTATTTGTCAATGGGTTGCAGGTCATAAGGACATTTAATTTTATCCACATTTCCTTCTGGAAGTCAGGTTATTGATAATGCTTTTTTTTTTTTTTTTTCCTGGGGCACCTGGTTGGCTCAGTTGGTTAAGCCTCTGCTTTCAGCTCAGGTCATGATCCCAAGGTCCTGCATCCAGCTCTGAATCGGGCTCTCTGCTTGGCAGGGAGCCTGCTTCCCCCTCTCTCTTTGTCTTCTTCTCTGCCTACTTGTAATCTCACTCTTTCTATTAAATAAATAAATAAAATTATTTTAAAAATGCATTTTTCTTCTACATTACTAAGACATTTATAACTGAGGGAGTCACATGTCTTGCTGGACAGTGATCTGCTCTAAGCTAACCATTTGTTTTCCCTTCCCTTAGCTTTAGGGCAGCCAGGAGGGCCTGGGGAATGTCACCCATAGCCCACCTAGGAGTGGGGAGGGCGGGACTGTGAGGTGTGAGCTTGTGCTTTGTCCTCAGTTTGCCTTCTCCTCCCTCATCACTTAGAAGTCACTCCTATCCTGCCTTAGCTTCCTTAAAAACTTTCCTGGCCTTTGTTCTGAGAGCCGGCATGAAGGACACTCTTTGTGGTGTCTCCCTTATGCTCGAGCCTTGCCTGGAAATTCCCATTTGGCCCCAGTCAATTTGTACTGCTTGGAGAGCCCAAGGATCCAAGTCAGGAACATTACCAACAAGAATGATGGAGAATGACCAATAATTGAGAATGACCATAAACTAGCACAAAAGAGAAAGGATCTGCAGAACAATAGAACATATTTTTTTCTAGGTAAGATCTGATATAGGACTAACATCATCAAGATACCACTGGTTGAAGTTTATTAACTTATGAACAAAGAAAAAAATTACATAAGCACCCAGGAAGAGTAAGTGAGGCTTTACAATACTACATTTGAATTCAGTTCTGACACTAACTGGGATTAGCATCAGAACCCACAGGTTTAAAGGCATAGTCCCCATAAGACTTTCCTCACTTTGGATGTTAACTGCAGGTTCAG
>NW_026744274.1:0-3010 GCF_022355385.1 Mustela nigripes
TGGAATATTTTTCAGAACAGACCACATACTGGGTCACAAATAAGGTCTTAATGTGTACCAAAAGATTGAAATTATTCCCAGTAATCCTTTAGAACCTTTATTCCCAGTAATCCTTTAGAACTTGAACTCAATCACAAGAGGAAATTTGGAAGAAATGTAAACACTTGGAGGTTAAAGAACGTCTTACGAAAGAATGAATGGATCAACCAGGAAATTAAAGAAAATTTTAAAAAATTAATGGAAACAAATGAAAATGAAAACACAACTGTTCAAAACCTTCAGGACACAGGAAAGGTGTTCCTATGTGGAAAATATATAACCATCCAAGCCTTTCTCAAAAAATTAGATAGGTCTCAAATATACAATCTAAACTTATACCTAAAGAAACTGGAGAAAAAAAGCAACAAATAAAGCTTAAACTAAGCAGAAGAGAAATAATAAAGATTAGAGCAGAAATCAATGAAACAGAAACCAAAAGAAGTAGAACATATCAATAAAACTAGAAGCTGATTCCTTGAGAGAATTAATAGGATCATTAAACCCCTAACCAGATTTATTTAAAAGAAAATATAATGGACCCAAATAAATTGAAAATTAGTAAATTGAAAAACAAAAGAGGAGAGATCATGATAAACATCAAGGAAATACAAACAATTATAAAAACATATTTTGAGTTACTATATGCCAACAAATTAAGCAACCTGGGAGAAATGGATACATTCCTAGAGACTTATAAACTACCAGAACTCTAAGAGAAAGAAACAGAAAATCTGAACAAACCCTCGCCAGCAAGGAGATTGAAGCAGTGATAAAAAACCAAATCTCCCAACGCCTGAGTCCAGGTCTGGATGGCCTTCCAGGGATATTTTGCCAAACATTTAAAGAACTAATACCTACTCTTCAGAACATGTTCCAAAAAATAGAAACAAAAAGAAAACTTCCAAACTCTTTCTATGAGGCCAACATTACCTTGATCCCAAATCCAAAGAACTCACCAAAAAAAAAAAAAAAAAAAAGAATTATAGACCAAAATCCCTGATGAGCATGGGTGCCAAAATTATCACCAAGATATTAGTAAGGTCCAACAGATACATTAAAAGGATTATTCACCATGACCAAGTGGAGTTTATTCCTGGGCTGCAAGGGTGTTTCAACATTTGCAAATCAAATATGACATATCAATTTAATAAAACTAAAGACAAGAAACATGATCCTCTCAATTGATGCAGAAAAAGCATTTGACTAAATACACCATTCTTTCTTAATTAAAACTCTCCACACTGTAGAGATAGAGGTAACATACTTCAATATCATAAAAGCTATCTACAAAAAGCCCACAGCAAATATTATTCTCAATGGGGAAAACTGAGAGCTTTTCTCTTAAGGTCAGGGACACAACCATGGATGTCCACTCTCAACCACTATTGTTCAACATAGTACTAGAAGTCCTAGTCTCAGCAGTCAGACAACAAAAGGAAATAAAAATAATTCAAATTGGCAAGGAAGAGGTGAAACTCTCAATCTTCACTGATGACATGATACTTTATGTGGAAAAGTCCAAAAAACTCCACCCCAATTGAAATTCCTTACTCTATTTTTTGCATATCTATCACCAGTTTTTTTTTTTTTTTATTTGTGGCTATTGTTAGATTTGTATATAGCATCTGCATATAACAGTCCATACTAAGTCGATAATTGCTTATGTTTGAACCTATTTTTTCTCCTCTCATTTCCAAGATTTATGCATATGGTGTTTTACTTTACATCTTTTAATTTTGTGAATTCCTTGACTGATTTTTGTAATTATACTTAATTTTACCACTTTCTGCTTTCTACTTTTCTTATTCCTTCTTATGGTCTTTCCTTTCCATTCAGAGTCCCTGGTACCATTTTTTTTTTTTTTTTAGGATTTCTTTGGTCGTGATGAATTGATGAATTTCTCTAATTTCTTTTTTGTCTGTGAAACTTTTTATCTCCCCTTTTATTCTGAAGGATAGTCCTGATGTATAGAGTATTCTTTTTTGCAGAGGTTTTTGTTTGTTTGTTTGTTCGTTCGTTTGTTTTTTGCGCATTTAATATATCATGACACTCCCATTTGGCCTGCAAAGTTTCTCTTGAAAAATCAGCTGTTAACCTTATGGGATTTCCTTGTATGTAACTGTTTTCTTTTCTCTTGCTGCTTTTAAAATTCTCCTTTTGCCATTTTAATTAATATATGTCTTGGTGTAGTCCTCCTTGGGTTGATTTCCTTGGGTTTCTCTGTGCTTCCTGGATCTGGATATTTGTTCCCACCCCAGATTCAGGGAAGTTTTCAGCTATTATTTCTTCTAATAATTTTTCTGCCCACTTTCCTCTCTCATCTTTTGGGATCCCTATAGTGTGAATATTATTATGAATGTATCACTAAATTCCCTTAGTCTATATTCTTTTTGTTGTTGTTGTTATTTTTTTCTCTCTGTCCCCCCCACTTCATTGTTTTCCATTACTCTGTTCTCCAGATCACTGATCTGTTCTGCTTTCTCTTGCTTACTATTTATTTCCCCTAGTTTATTTTTAACATCCATTACTGACTTCTTCATCTTTGATTGGTTCTTTTTTATGTTTTCTATCTATTAAAGGTCTCACTGAGGTCCTCCACTCTTAAGTCAAGTATCTATTTGGCCATCACTTAAAGTTCTCTCTGAGGCATATTATGTATCTTTATTTTATTTAGCTTTCTTACTGTCATTTTGTCCTGTTCTTTCATTTGGGACATATTTTTCTGTCTCATTTTTCTAACTACCTGTGTCTGTTTTTTTTTTTTTTATACTAGGAACATCAGCTACATCCTTTGCTCTTGCAATTAGTGGCCTTATGACTAAGCGGTCTTGTAATACCTTTCAGTGCCATGTCTCCTATTCCCTAGGAGCTGGCACTTCAAGGACTGACTCCTGTGTTTGTTGTGTGTGTCATGTTTTGTTCTGGACACTTTTTCCTTCAGTCCTTTTGGCTGCAGTGGCTTTCTTTCCTG
>NW_026744275.1:0-3010 GCF_022355385.1 Mustela nigripes
CATGGTTGGAAATGTAGCCATTATTCTAGTGTCTAGGTTAGATGCCCGTCTGCACAGCCCCATGTATTTCTTCCTCACAAACCTCTCCTTCCTAGACATGTGCTACATCACAAGCATTGTCCCTCAGATGCTTTTTAACCTGGGAAGTGCTAGGAAGACAATCAGCTATATTGGCTGTGTGGTTCAGCTTTATTTCTTTCACTTAATGGGGGGCACAGAATGTCTGATTTTGGCTATCATGTCTTTTGATCGCTATGTGGCTATCTGCAAGCCTTTGCACTACACCCTCATCATGAACCCACGTGTCTGTATCCTGTTGGTATCCACTGTGTGGCTGACTGGACTCACCTTTGCTATCTCAGAGGCCACTGCTACCTTACAGTTACCACTGTGTGGCCTCAATAAATTGGATCACTTGATGTGTGAGATTCCTGTTCTGATAAAGGCTGCCTGTGGAGAAAAGGCTGCTAATGAGCTCATGCTCTCTGTGGTGTGTATTTTTATATTAGCTGTTCCTCTGTGCTTAATTCTTGCTTCCTATGCTTGTATTGGACATGCTGTATTTAAAGTTAAGTCTTCTGAGGGAAGGAGGAAGGCCTTTGGGACATGTTCCTCCCACCTCATTGTAGTTTTCTTGTTTTATGGTCCAGCCATTAGCATGTACATTCAGCCGCCCTCTTCCATCTCAAGGGACCAGCCCAAGTTCATGGCACTCTTCTATGGAGTGGTGACACCTGCACTGAACCCTTTTATCTACACCCTGAGGAATAAGGATGTAAAGGGGGCATTAGCCGACCTAGTGAGGGGCGTATTCACTTCCAAGTGATGGCTGGGAAATAAATGGAAAGTATTTAAAACTACAGTAGTTTATAGGGTTTTCTCTAATAATTCACTCTTGTGTCCTATTTCCCCAAGTTTTATGTGAGATATTCATGTGCTGCATTTGATACAGTCATGTTAGGCAACAATGATGCTTGGCTATATGCACCACTAAGCACACTATGTTTGTGAAAATGTAGTGAAAGTAGTTCTACACTGTACTCTAAAATACTAATTTTACTAAGTAATAAAATATGTAATAATACAAATTAAAATATAAACCCATTAGTTCAAACTATTCATTATAAAATAGTACTGCAACCCCACATCTGTGCACGTTGTATCATTATGTCACTTGAGAAGTATTTTTCACTGGTCTCTGTCACGGTAGCTCATGTCTCAGTGGGCAGCTGGGCTAAGCTGTGCATTCCCTGTTGGGCACCCCATCCTTCAGAACAACTGCAAGCCTTCTAAGTTTATCAATTCAATTATGGAGACACTGTTGCTTTTTTTTAACAGTTCAAAAAGATCTTTATTCTTTATTACTATTTTCTTAAGTTATATTAGTCATGATGCAGTACATCATTATTAGTTTTTGATGTAGTGTTCCAAGATTCATTACTTACCTATGACACTCAGTGTTCCATGCAATATGTGCCCTCCTTAATACCTATCACCCGGCCAAGCCATCCCTCCATACCCCCAAAACCCTCGGTTTGCTTCTCAGAGTCCACAATCTCTCATGGTTCATCTCCCTCTCTGATTTCCCCCCCTTCACTTTTCCCTTCCTTCTAATGTCCTCCACACTATTCCTTATGTTCCACAAATAAGTGAAACCATATGATAATTGGCTTTCTCTGCCTGACTTATTTCAGGCAGCATAATCTCCTCCAGTCCCATCCATTCCATGTTGAATCAAAAGTTGGATATTCATCTTTTCTCATGGCTGAATAATACTTTATACTTCTTTATCCATTCACCTGTTGAAGGGCATCTTAGCTCTTGCCACAGTTTGGCTATTGTAACCATTGCTACTATGAACATTGGGGTACAGATGGCCCTTCTTTTCACTACATCTGTATCTTTGGTGTAACTATATGGTCAACAAATCTTTGCCAAAGCGGAAAAAAAATATCCAATGGAAGAAAGACAGTCTCTTAAATAAATAGTGCTGGGAAAATTGGACAGCTATGTGTAGAAGAATGAAACTCAGCCATTCTCTTACACCACACACAAAGATAAACTCAAAATGCATGAAAGACCTCAATGTGAGACAGGAGCCCATCGACCTCCTAGAGGAGAACATAGGCAGTCACCTCTTCAACATTGGCCATAGCAACTTCTTTCAAGACGTGTCTCCAAAGGCAAAGGAAACAAAAGTGAAAAATGAACTTTTCAGATTTCATCAAGATCAAAAGCTTCTGCACATCAAACGAAACAGTCAACAAAACAAAGAGGCAACTCACGGAATAGGGGAAGATATTCACAAATGACACTATAGACAAAGGGCTGATATGCAAGATCTATAAAGAACTCCTCAAACTCAACACACACAAAACAGATAATCACATCAAAATAAATGGACAGAAGACAACAGACACTTCTCCAAAGAAGACATACAAATGGCTAAAGACACATGAAAAAATGTTCATCATCACTAGCCATCAGGGAAATTCAAATCAAAACCACATTGAGATACCACCCTACACCAGTTAGAATGGCCAAAATCAACAAGACAGGAAACAACAAGTTTTGGAGAGGATATGGAGAAAGGGGAACCCTCTTACACTGTTGGTGGGGATACAAGTTGGTGCAGCCACTTTGGAAAACAATGTGGAGGTTCCTCAAAAAATTGAAAATGGAGCTACCCTATGACCCTACAATTGCACTACTGGTTATTTACCCCAAAGATACAGATGTAGTGAAAAGAAGGGCCATCTGTACCCCAATGTTCACATAGCAGCAATGTCCACAATAGCCAATCTGTGGAAGGAGCTGATATGCCCTTCAACAGACTAATGGATAAAGATATAGCCCATACATACAATGGAGTATTACTTAGCCATCAGAAAGGATGAGTTCCCAACTTTCTCATCAACATGGATGATACTGGAGGAGATTATGCTGAGTGAAATAACTCAAGCAGAGAAAGTCAATTATTACATGGTTCACTTACTTGTGGAGCATAAAG
>NW_026744276.1:0-3010 GCF_022355385.1 Mustela nigripes
TCTGATTTCCCAGCGACTGCTATGCTTTCGCAGAGGTTTTCAGCTTGGCACGAACCGCACTTCACTGCTGCTTCTTCTGCAAGGCTTTGGTCATTCTCTCTGTCGCGTCAGGGAAGAAGAGCTGTGGAAGAGCTTGTGCCTCTTGGGCCTTGCTTTCCCGGGCTCTAGGTTCGCGTGGTGGGTTCACCCTGCCAGGCCAAACTAAGCACACACAGCCACACCCCTGCAGTAGCGTGCGTAGCCTAGGATGGCACTCTATGCACACTACGATCTCCCGGTGTAGGCATCGCTTGGCCTTTTACTCTGGCCCTCATGCGGATTCTCAGACTAGGCCAGTGTTTTCCTCACAGAAAAGGAGAGGTGACAGGATCCCTACACACCGCCCGTCCATGAATAGGGAGCTTTGGGGGACTGTCCAAATTCCTTACCCTTAAAAACCGTGCCTCCACCAAGCTTCCACATCCTGGAGGAACTCGGCATCTGACTCCCCGTTATTTCAAGGAGCTGTTTCTGCGAGTTCAGCGTAGGTCGCCTGGTGGCTAGAGCATGTATGCCCCAGGGACATGTGGCCAAGGAGCTGCTGTCTCCTTGTCCCACAGGCTCAGGACAGGCATGTTTTCTACCCAGACACCTTCCGAACATTGGAGCACGCACCCTGCCATACTCATCCCCTCCTGTCTACTTACCAGCCTGGATTCCGTCTCTCTGCCCTGGGAGCGGGTGACACTTGCATTACCAACGGCCGCTGTGCCTGTCAGGGACGGCTCTCCTGCTTCGAAACCTTTTCCAGCCCAGAGGGCCAACGACTCCTGCTCTTCTCCCCGGGCAGCGTGCTGCACCTCCTACAGATATGCTCCTGGGGGAGCACAGTGTAAAACATGTCCCTTTCCATAAGGCTCTTTCCACAGGGGCAAGCGCGCTTCTCTCTTAGGCAGAGGGGATGCCCAGGCATAGAGGATTTCGCTCCATGCGGGTTTATTACACAGTGCTCAGGAGACCAGCTCAGGCAACAGGAGAATCCTTCAGACCCGACTCTGATTTCCCAAAGAATGCTGTGCTTTCCCAGAGGGGATGCCAGGGCAAAGAGGCTTTCGCTCTATGCGGGATTCTCCCATAGTGCTGCGAATACTAGGCTAAGGCAAGAAACTAACAGTCCACAGAACGGACTCTGATTTCCCAGCGACCGCTATGCTTTAACAGAGGTTTTCACATTGGCAGGAACCGCACTTCGCTGCTGCTTCTTCAGAAAGGCTTTGGGTGTTCACTCTGTCGCGGCAGGGAAGAAGAGCCGCGGGAGAGCTGGTGTCTCTTGGGACTTGCTCTCCCGGGCTCCAAGTTAACGCCCGGTGATCACCTGCTATGCCGAACTAAGCAGACACAGTCACAACCCTGCAGCAGCGTGCGTGGCCTAGCATGGCACTCTATGCCTATTATCATCTCCTGGGGTATGTAAGGCTTTCCCTTTTGCTCTTGAGCTCAGGCAGACTCAGGGATTAGGCCAGTGCCTTCACCACAGGAGAGAGGAGGCGACAGGATCCCTGCACACGGCCCGTGCACTGGAATGGGGAACTGTGGGGGTCTGTCTCCACTCTTTCCCCGGCACACCCCCTGCCACCCACATCGGTGACACATCTTGGTGGAAGACGGCATCTGCCTGCCCGTTTCTCCATGGGGTTGTTTCTGCGAGTTCCGGGTATGTCACCTGGTGGCAAGCCCACGTCTGCCCTTGGGACAGGTGGCCGAGGAGATGGTGTCCCCTTGGGATTAGAGGCACAGGACAGGCATGCCTTCTGCCCAGACTCCTTCCTCAGAGTGGAGCACGCGCCTCTGCCCTAGTCGTCCCCTCATGTCTCCTTAGCAGCCAGGCTTCCATCTCTCTGCACAGAGAGCAGGTGACACTTGTCTTGCCACCGGTCTGCTGTTCGTGTCATGACAGGCTTTCCTGCTACCCGCGCGTTTTCCGACCCCAAGGCCAATGGCTCCTTCTCTTCTCCGGGGGCGGCGTGCTGCACCTTTCCCACGCTTGGCTTCTCTCTCAGGCAGAGGGTATGTTAGGGCAAAGGTTATTTTGATCCATGCGGGCAGCGTCCACCGAGACGTGGAGACTAGCTCAGGCAAGCAGCAGCAGCATCCCCTAACCCAACTCTGATTACCCATTGAATGCTGTGCTTTCCCAGGGGAGATGCTAAGGCAATCAGGCTTTTGATCTATGCGGGTTTCTCCCACCGCGAGACTGGGCTCAGGCAAGCAGCAGCAGCCCGCAGAACATTTCTCAGCGAATGATGTGCTTTCGCAGAGACTTTTGCTTTTAGCGAACAGCACTTCAATGCTGCATACTCAGCAAGGCTTCAGTCGCGTCAGGGAGAAGAGCTGCGGGAGAACATGTGCCTCTTGGGCCTTGCTTTCCCGGGCTCCGTGTTCGGGTCCTGGGTTCACAATGCCAGGCCGAACTAAGCAGACACAGCTACAACCCTACAGTAGGGTGCGTAGCCTAGGATGGCACTCAATGCACACTACCATCTCCCAGTGTAGGCATCGCTTGGCCTTTTACTCTGCCGCTCAGGCGGACTCGCGGACTAGGCCAGTGCTTTCCCCACAGGAAAGGAGAGGTGACAGGATCCCTGCACACCGCCC
Source organism: Mustela nigripes (assembly GCF_022355385.1). Classification (NCBI taxonomy): domain Eukaryota; kingdom Metazoa; phylum Chordata; class Mammalia; order Carnivora; family Mustelidae; genus Mustela; species Mustela nigripes. Next base: position 2,635 of record NW_026744276.1, read on the forward strand.
GTACACTGAATAGAGAGATTTGGGGGACTGTCCACACTCCTTCCTTTTAAACCCCGTTCCTCCTCCAAGCTTCCACATCCTGGAGGAAGACGGCATCTGACTCCCCGTTATTTCAAGGAGCTGTTTCTGCGAGTTCAGGGTAGGCGCCTGGTGGCTAGCGCATGTCTGTCCCAGGGACAGGTGACCAAGGAGCTGCTATCTCTTAGGACCCAGAGGCTCGGGCAGGCATGCTTTCTGCCCAGACTCCTTCCTAAGAGAGGAGCACGCGCCCTGCCCACCTCATGCCCTCCTTTCTCCTTAGCAGCCAGGCTTCCGTCTCTCTGAACTGGGAGCCAGTGTCTCTTGTATTGCCACCGTCCGCTCTGCCTGTCAGGGC
>NW_026744277.1:0-3010 GCF_022355385.1 Mustela nigripes
ATGAGAGACTATGGACTCTGAAAAACAATCTGAGGGTTTTGAAGGGGCAGGAGGTGGGAGGTCGGGGTACCAGGTGGTGAGTATTATAGAGGGCATGGATTGCATGGAGCACTGGGTGTGGTGCAAAAATAATGAATACTTTTATGCTGAAAATAAAAAATAAATTTTAAAAAGAGAGAGAATTACAGACCAATATCCTTGATGAACACAGATGCAACAATTCTCAACAAAATACTGGCCAATAGTATCCAACAGTAACTTAAAAGGATTATTCACCACGACCAAGTGGGATCTATTCCAGGGCTGCAAGTTTGGTTCAACATCCACAAATCAATCAATGTGATACAATACATTAATAAAAGAAAGAACATGAACCATATGATACTCTCAATAGATGCTGAAAAAGCATTTGACAAAGTGCAGTATCCCTTCCTGATTAAAACTCTTCAAAGTGTAGGGATAGAGGGCACATACCTCAATATTATCAAAGCCATCTATGAAAAACCTACTGCAAATATTATTCTCAATGGAGGAAAACTGAAAGCTTTTCTGCTAAGGTCAGGAACATGACAAGGATGTCCGTTATCACCATTGCTGTTCAACATAGTACTACAAGTCCTAGCTTCAGCAATCAGACAACAAAAAGAAATTAAAGGCATCCAAATTGGCAAAGGAGTCAAACTATCACTCTTTACAGATGATATGATACTATATGTGGAAAACACAAAAGGCTCCACTCCAAAACTGCTAGAACTTGTACAAGAATTCAGTAAAGTGTCAGGATATAAAGCCAATGCACAGAAATCAGTTGCATTTCTCTACACCAACAACAAGACAGAAGAAAGAGAAATTAAGGAGTCAGTCCCATTTACAGTGCACCCATAATCATAAGATACCTAGGAATAAACTTAACCAGAGAGTCAAAGAATCTATACTCAGAAAACTATAAAGCACTCATGAAAGAAATTGAGGAAGACACAAAGAAATGGAAAAATGGTCCATGCTCCTGGATTAAAAGAATAAATATTGTGAAAATGTCTATTCTACCTAAAGCAATCTACACATTTAATGCAATCCCTATCAAAATCCCATCCATTTTTTTCAAAGAAATGGAACAAACAATCCTAAAATTTATATGGAACCAGAAAAGACCTCAAATAGTCAAAGGATTATTGAAAAAGAAAGCCAAAGTTGGTGTCATCACAATTCCAGACTTCAGGCTCTATTACAAAGCTGTCATCATCAAGACAGTATGGTACTGGCACAAAAACAGACACATAGATCAATGGAACAGAATAGAGAGCCCAGAAATAGATTCTCAACTCTATATTCAACTAATATTCGACAAAGCAGGAAGGAATGTCCAATGGAAAAAAGACAGCCTCTTCAGCAAATGGTGCTGGGAAAATTGTACAGCCACATGCAGAAAAATGAAATTGGACCATTTCCTTACACCACACAAATGGATGAAGGACCTCAATGTGAGAAATTAATTCTTTAAAATCCTTGAGGAGAACACAGGCAGCAATCTCTTTGACCTCAACAGCAGCAACTTCCTAGGAACGTCGCCAAAGATAACAGAAGCAAGGGCAAAAATGAACTATTGGGATTTCATCAAGATCAAAAGCTTTTGCACAGCAAGGGAAACAGTTAACAAAACCAAAAGACAATTGACAGAATGGGAGAAGATATTTGCAAATGACATATCAGATAAAGGGCTAGTATCCAAAATCTATAAAAAGCTTAGCAAACTCAACACCCAAGGAACAAATAATCTGATCAAGGAATGTGCAGAGGACATGAACAGACATTTCTGCAAAGAAGACATCTAGATGGCCAACAGACATATGAAAAAATGCTCCACATCACTAGGCATCAGGAAAATACAAATCAAAATCACAATGAGATACCACCTCACACCAGTCAGAATGGCTAAAATTAACAAGTCAAGAAATGACAGATGCTGGCAAGGATGCAGAGAGAGGAGAACCCTCCTACACTGTTGCAAGCTGGTGTAACCACTCTGGAAAACAGTGTGGGGGTTCCTCAAAAAACTGAAAATAGAGCTACCCTATGACCCAGCAATTGCACTACTGGGTATATATAGATACAAACGTTGTGCTCCGAAGAGGCTCGTGCACCCGAATGTTTATAGCAGCAATGTCCACAATAGCCAAACTATGGAAAGGACCTATATGTCCATCAACAGATGACTGGATAAAGAAGTGGTATATATACACAATGGAATACTATGTCGCCATCAAAAGAAATGAAATCTTGCCATTTCCGACGACATGAATGGAACTAGAGGGTATTATGCTTAGCGAAATAAGTCAGTCAGAGAAAGACAATTATCATATGATCTCCCTGATATGAGGAAGTGGAGATGCAATGTGGGGCATTGGGGGGGTAGGAAAAGAAAAAATAAAGAAGACGGGATTGTGAGGGAGACAAACCATAAAAGACTCAATCTCAAAAAACAGACTGAGGGTTGCTGGGGGGAGGGGAAACGGGAGAGGGTGGTGAGGATATGGACATTGGGGAGGATATGTGCTATGATGAGTGCTGTGAAATGTGTAAACCGGGCGATTCACACACCTGTACCCCTAGGGATAAAAATACATTATATGTTTAATTAAAAAATAAATAAAATTTTTTTAAAAAAGCTTTTCTACTCTGTGCTGCAATGCTTGCATATATCAACTTGATATCATCAATAACAATGCCCATACAAAGTCAGCATGTCAGTATTCAGTTCTTCCTTTCTTGAGAAGAGAAAAGAGTCTCTGTTGGTAGATTCGATATTTTGTTTGCTGTGTGTTGGATTTAACTTTAAGAATATGGTATATTGTGAGTAAGAACTGAACAGTGAAGGGTGATGATTTCAAAATATAGTAGAGGAAATGAAACATAAGAAAACAATGGAATTAGAACCAGGCTAGATCATCGCCAGTGCTGTAAAGTGTGCTAAAATCAGGTAAATGGGACAGAAGAGAAAGAACTCATTGTA
>NW_026744278.1:0-3010 GCF_022355385.1 Mustela nigripes
GCTACTGGAGAAGGGGCTTGCTATTGGCATCTAGAGGGTAGAGGCCAGGGCTGCTGCTTAACATCCTGGAATGGACAGACAGCCCCCACAAAATCATTATCTAGCCCTAAATGTCAACAGTGCTGAGGTTGAGAAACCCAGCTATAAATTAAAGCCAACAGTCATCTCACAGGTGTTACTACAAAAATAAACTTGAACAACTACAGCTATATTCATCTATAGGAAAAGTTATACCACATCCCCTTCAACAAAATTATGTATGTGTCTACAGATGACAAGGCAAAAGGAAAAAAAAATGACCACACCATATGACCAGATTTTTAACGTGAAAACAGCCATGTAACCACAGCTTTCTTCTTCCAACTGTCAGAAAGCAAAGTTACAAGTAAACAGAAGTAATATATTTTTATCCATAATTCAGAGTCTTTAAGGAGTCACAATTCAAAAGATAGTATAACGTGGATTCACATCTTTCTTTCTCCTTAGTTTTTCTCAGTATGTACTCAAGAAAATTTTAAAGAGATTAAAAGCCACAGTAAAAAATGCAATGGTTTGTCAACTTCAATAATAAACATTTTTTTAAAAGAATTCAATGCTTCTTTTCCTGTCACTAAACAAGAGAATGATACATACATTTTCCTCTCCAAATAGAAGTTAATTAACAGACATCTCAAAATGGACCTACTTTTACTCTGAAGTTATTTTACCCTTTAATAAACATCTATTGGAACATAGCTACAATATTTTGGTTCTTTGAACTACGAATACTGGAAAGGGGCAAAAAAAAAGAATATATTCCTGCTTAAGTAAATGCTACCGGAGAATTTATTTCAAAGACTAATTCCTTAAGTAACATGAAGTCCTACCTTTAAAAAAAGGCATCTTTTTAGGAAAATCATTTCATAAATGCTATATAGTCACACTGGACTATGAGTCATTAAATTATATTCAGAGAATATAAAACTTAGGGGAAAATGGGGATTTTGGGGGTGGGGTGGGTTAAGCCTGGTAGTGGGTATTATGGAGGGCACGTATTGCTTGGAGCACTGGGTATGGTGCATAAACAATGAATTTTGGAACACAAGAAAAATTAAATTTTAAAAAAAGAAAATATAAACGATTAAAAAAATAAAATACTTAAAATAAATGAAAGATGCAATGACACAAAATGATAAAAGGAAAAGGAAATGATATGAAAGGAGACCAAAAAAACTAACCAAAACAAAAAACCAAGACTGGAAAGAAATATACAAAGAGATGATAATGGCTGTGCTTTGGGCAGTGAAGCTACAGGCATCATTTTTCAAACAGTCTTTCTTCAGAAAGCACTGTATTTAAAAAAAAAAAAATGTTTAAAAGGAAAAAACTTCTATCATATTCTTGGTTATTCAGTCTTCAAATACCTCCATGAATCTTTCACACCCTGTCTTCATCTCAGTCTATATACACACTACCCTATTTTCCAGCTGGTTACAGATTGACTTCAATTCTTTAAGACATTTCTTTTTAAAATGCATTGATTACAGGGACAAATTTACATGCATTTAAAAATACAAAACTACTCTTTCACAGAGCAAAAGCATTTGTCAAAACATAGTGCGCTTGCATCTTTTTCTTACCCCACTTTCTCTTTGTGAAATAGGCATCAGCATTAGGGTCATTAAAGTGTCTGCTCATCATAGTCTCTCCTCCAGCATGGAAATCATATGCAAACACAAGAGCTTAAAATAAAACACAAACACTCATTACTGCAATCTGACTTCAAATAATGAAGCCCATAAGCAGAAAGACAAGTACAAATTACTCACAAGGCTCTGCAAATGCTTTAGTGGTAAATACTTCACGCAAGGTTACAATATTTGAATGCTGAATTTTTTTCCACATATCGACCAACACCATGCACTTTGTGTTGACAAGACGAAAACCTGGAAAAGAAAATCTTTTCGACTCAACTGTAAGTGACATCTCCCCTTTATTCCATCAGAAATGTGAAGAATAAGCCATGTTATGTATCATTTGTGAGCTATTAATTTCCAAATGAAATACATTTATTTATTATCCTTTAAACCTGCATATTAAGTAAATAAATATATGCAGGAATATTTCAATAATCTTAGCCTCAATAACATGCTTCAAAAAGAGGATAATTTATCTTCCTTACCATGTATCCTCCGAAGGCAATATGGCAGATCATCTTTGCTATTAACAGCTTTGTAGCAAGATGTAATGTATCCAAAATTACTTGATTTCTGTATCCGGTTGGGTGGTGGCAGTGGTTCTAGAGGGAAGAGGCTATGGTAGCTGTCAACTTCTGTAGGGACTGCTAGAGTAATTCACAGGAAGACAACTTTAATTTCCTGATATTCATCAATCTTTCAGAGAAATAAAGAAACCCAATCTACCATAAACCACTGGTATCAAAACATACTTTTGAATTCTGGAAGTGTCAACATTTGTAACAATTCTATAAACCAAACTGGTCTCACTATCAATAAAAATAGGCATTATAAAACAACAAAAGAACAACCAGATTTCATACATCGAAACATTTCTTATCTCTAATAGCACAAAACTACTCTTTGTTTCTCAGCTATTAGAAACAATTTATTTTCTCACTTAGAGATGTTAAACATTTATTGATTCTGATGTTGAATAAAAATCAAGACAGATTTTGCGTCTATAAAGTTTACACAAAATATACTTAGTGGTGTTAAGCATATGCATTCTTGTTTTTTAAGGCATAAAGAAATTCAGAACAAGTAACATTAAGTTAGAGCATATGTGTGACATGTCTGTGTATGTATGTGTAAATATGGCAATCTATCAAAACGTTCAACCATAGGGTAGAATAGCACAATTTTAATTCCTAGCAAAATGTAAAAGAAAAAAATTGAAAACAACTTTACCTTATGCTTTCAGTGTTCCTCAAAGTAAGAAAAATTATGTTTAAGAATAACCAGGATATATGAGATAGAGCATCATTAATTCTCTTTTACCTTAGTTTTATAGG
>NW_026744279.1:0-3009 GCF_022355385.1 Mustela nigripes
CTGTTTAACCAAAATTGAATAATTCAAATACCACAGAGAACATTACTAAGTACTTCCCTTTATATTACCCTTCTTTTTATGTCTTCATGTTCCTTCTTTTCTCTAAATTGATGTCCCCTCCATGAGACACACATTTTCAAATCATTCTGAGTAATGTTTTTGATCCAATCAGTAGACTTCACTGAGTCCCTACTCTGTGCTAGTTTACGCCCACAACTGAAGTTACAAACAGAATGAGGACACAGTCTTGATCCTCAGAAAAGCCACAGTCTAGCTGAGAATTCAGACATAGGCCTGAGCTCAGAGAGCTCACAGTCTAGTGCAGGAGATGGATCCCTAAGTAGATAATAATAATTAACAATAGCAATACAGGCAGGACATTATGGGAGATACCAGGAAGGACTGGGCAGTAGAGATGAGGGGAGGATCAGAGAAGGCTCACTGGAGGAGGTGACATCTGAACTGGGGAAAAGATCTCAACACACTGAGTAACACACAGAGTAAGGAAGAAAACACAATGGACTGTGTGAAGATCACCAGAAGCAGTCTGGTTTTGTGTGGCTTCCCCTCAGGTTTGTGCTTGTGGTTGTACTGTAATGTAGGGGTTGCAGAAATATATGATGTTCTTGTAACCTTATAAAAACAGGGCCAACTGATAGTAAAATGTGATGAGGCCAAAGCTGGAAGTGACTCTATAGAAGCAGGACAGAATGAGGGCAAAAGCAGAGGGTCTGAATCCCAGTCCTTTCCCCTTACTAGCTATGTAATCTTAAGTGGGTGACTCAATTCTCCAAGCCTCTGTTTTCTTCATTTATAAAATGGAGAGAAACTCACATTAGGCTATTCATTCTAAGGAGTAAATGAGTAGAGAAAGGATTGAACACAATGCTTGGTACAAAAATGTTGTTCACTGACTACTATTTTGTTTTTCTCTTCTCCTCCACTTCCAGAAAATACAAACAAGGCAACTTCTTCTTGCTAAGATTGTGCACACTTTATTTCTCCATGTGTCACATAGGAGGGGTTGACACAGCTGAGTTTCTCATGGTTTTACCTCATTGAATCTAAACACCATCAGAATAGGTCAAAGCAATATCCAAGAACTGTTTATCTCACACATTGGTGACATGTACTCTTCAGTAATAGGAGGCGTATTCATGGATGCTGCCATCACATCAGGTTAGATATTGCTCCGTTCTGAATTGTCAGTGATACTGGATTAGGAATGTTGGCTAAGGGAAAAGACATAACATGTGACTCAGCAGTTTGTTCTGGGCATATTTTGCTTCCTCTGCTTTCTGTGAGACCAAACCCATGAAGAGTTTATGGGTCCTTTTCAAAAGTTAAAGTCACAATTCAGATGATTATAAATCAGGTTATAATAAATCAAATTAATAATTCCACTATAACAGTCATAAAACAACAAAATAACACCCCACATTGTAAAAGGTTTGGTTTAAATAACCTATCCAAAAGATACCAATTGAGGTTTTTATCCAGCACTTACATGTTCATTTTTTAAATCAAATAATAAGCCTTTTGTCTGAGCCTCTTCACAATTCAAGGTTCTTCTCATTCATTCGTTGATTCAAAAAGCATTAACTGTTTTTTGTTTTGTTTTGTTTTGTTTTGTTTTGTTTTTTGCTGGGCACTTTTTCTAGTCACTGAATGGGTAGAAATTAAAAAAAAAAAAAAGGACAAAATCCTTGTTCCTGAGTTGCTGTCTGGTTGGGTAAACTATCTGAAGATGACACCTTACAAAATATTGTTTAAGATGTTTTTATTTTTAACTTTCAGAAAGTATTTTTAAAAACCCTCCTTTCCTTTGCATTTGTATAATTCTGCTCCACTCCATCTCAGCCCTGGTTGTGAGATTGCCTACTGTAGGTGCAGGCTATATAATTCCACTGGATTGTCAAGGGTTATCAGCAAGGAAATCCTGGAGTCTTAGAACGTCTTGAGAGTGACAGATGTATTCCCTCAGTATAAAATGGAAAAATAAGAATCAAAGTCGGTTAGTAAGTGGTTGTCACCAGGACTGGAGATGGAAAGAACAACCTGAATATGACATGCTAGTGCTGGCAGCATTAGGGTGGCTGGACAATGCCATCTCATCCCAGTACCATTTTGCAAAGCAATTTTGTGCTCCTTCTCCCATCAGTCTTCAAGACAGCCCATAAATCTGGGTTTCTTATCCCCATTTCACCTAGAGTAAGAGAAGTTGTGTGGCTTCCCAAGGTTATCCAGCTCACAAGAAGCAGGTCAAAAGGACAAATCAGAGGGACTGAGATCAGCAGAGCTCAGGAATTAAGTAAAAAACTGTGTTGGTCTTTTGGCAGTTGCAGATCAAAATAGACCAGCTCAAAAAGAATGGGATAGACTCATGAAGGAGAATGTAAAGACTTCCCTGGGAACTGAAACCTACCAAGACTTTAGACTTTGACTTTCAAACCAGAGGTTACTTTAAAGTTCATCCAGACAAACTTTAGAATCTGGTCACTTCTCCAAATCTCTGAAGTTAATGAATAGTCCAACTAGGTAAGAACTTCCAGTGTCTTGACTCCTAGGCCAATGCTCAACATCACCTCATTATTTGCTGGCTAGAAAGGTTAGTGGAAGTTCAACTTTTACTAAAAACTTGAAGGAGCCTGGACTTATCTTTGACAGTGGTTCTTCTGAATGAACCATACTCCCAGTGTTCATACACCCCTGCATTTTCCCTTTCCCTTTGAATCGAAGCTGATTCTGTGATCTTCTTTAACCCATTGAACATAGACGAAGTGACAGGGTACCAGTTTCCATGCTAAGCCTTAAAAGGACCTGACAGCTTTTTTTTTTTTTTTTTTTTTTTTATTCACACATGAAGAAGACAGTCACCGTGGAAGAAGTTTGACTGCCCCTCTGAGAGATATCTAATCTAGACATATGGAGAGACAACACAGAGAGGAACTGAGGCCCCTGGCTAACAGCCTTAGCTGAGCTTCGAGCCAACAGTTAACACCACCTTCC
>NW_026744280.1:0-3009 GCF_022355385.1 Mustela nigripes
CTTCTGATTCACCTCCAGATTGTCTCCTCCTAACTGCTCAAGCCACAGGTTAAGGGCGAAAGGTTCAATGCCCAAGCAATTAAGTGGGGAACACGTTTATCTAAGCAATTGCATGCAGCTCTGTATCTGCATACAGGGGGGTCTCTCCCAAGCCTTTCCAACCTCAGCAAACAAGACAAAGCCCCAGCGATCTGGGGTATATATCATTCATTCATTCCTGGGTTCAACACTCATGGCGGATCCCCACCAAGACAGTGGGAGAGCAAGGACTGGAGAAATCCTGGAAGCTGACGTCTGAGGAGGATTTCAAATTCAAGTCAGAAATGAAAGAAACATCTGGACTCGGTCCTCAGGTACATGCAGTATTCTGAACTGAGTCTAGAACCAGAGACCATTCTAATGAAAGGCCTCTACAGGTGGGCTCTCACAGGTGGGCTCCGTCTCAGTTTCCTGTATATTCATTCATGAAATAGCTCTTCGGGTCAACATGCAGAAGAAAACCATTTAATAAAAATGACAATGAAGAGAGGAAAGGGAAGCCAGAAGGCTTGTGAATGGGGAGAGAGGAAGAGCCAGGGCAGAAAACCAAGAATCCCTCCCTGCCCTCCTTGCTGCCAGGGAGGTCTGAGGGACTAGTTTCCACCTGGGATCCCAAGTCCAGAACAAAAGCAGCGGGGCCACGGCGGGGGAGGGAAGGGGGTCCTCAGCACGTGTATGGGGGTGCCGAACGATGGGGGCTAGTGCGCCCATTGGTGGGGGGCACCTCGCAAGGCGCTGTCCCCAGCCAGACCCCATGCGGACTCGGGTTCGGCCCAGCGTCCGGGGTGGTCGCGGTGCCCTGGGGTTCGGGGGAGGCTGGGCCTCGACAACCCCCCTCCCCGGCCCTAGGTCGCGTCCCCCGCTTTCTGCTCCAGGTGAGGGCGCGGCATGGTGTCACTTTACCTGTGCGCAGAGGGTGGTCCGGAGAAGCCTTGGGGCGGGGAGGAACAGCAGGCAGCAGGAGCCGGACAGCGCGGCCTCACGCAGGAGCACACGGGCCGCGAGTCCGGTGGGTCCTGCAGTCCCGATTGGGCCGCAGCACAACACCCTGGCGCTGCGGGCCCCTCCTCCGCCAGCCCCTCCACCTCCTCCCAGACTCTCCGCCACATCCTCCGTGAGCTCACTTTCCGCCTCGTCAACTAGTAAAGCCCCTGCTTCGGGCCGCCCCCGACCAGCCCCAGACCCCCTCCCTCCTGAGTCCTCCGAGAGCTCACTTCCCGCTTTGGAAATTAGCAAAGCCCCTTCTCTGCGTCACCCCTGCCCGCTTCCCTCCTGAGGCCCTGGCCCTGGCTGGGATGCGGGGTGAAGCTCGGGCGGGCTGCGAGCATTGCCAGCGCCTGCGCTGGGCAGCCTCCTAGCCTGGCTCCCTGAGCGGGTGTCCTCGTGCGGCCTGGCTGGGAAAAGATCATCAGTCCTAAACGCCAGCTGCACTCTTCGGTCAGTTTGCTGGCTTCCAGATTGCGCCCAAAGCCAGGAACCAGCTTCCCCAGCACAGGCCTGGGCTGAGATGCTTGCCCGGGATCTGTCTGAGCAGTCTCCTCTTCTCCAGGCACGGATGGCACTTCGACCTGGATGTTTGGGTTTTTTGTTTCTTTTTTTGGTCATTGGTTATTACATGACCTCCAGGGTAGGTGCTCCACAAAGGGAGTGAAAACAGGACGCCTGATATATAGGCCTACGGCCATTCTAGAAAAATAGCTTGGGGTTCTCTCGGAAACGAGGCATTGGTCCTTGCACTATGGTTTAATAGAAAAGGGATTATGCACCAAGTTACTTAAATGAGCATAGGTTGAAATCGTTTACTGAGAGAAAATATTTTAAATAGATATATTTTAGCTAAATCTATCATCAATCATAAATCTATTACACGAAGGTTACAGGCAATTTAAATGCAAGAGCACTCTCTTCAGGGTTTTAAATAATCCGTGTCTGTCTTGGCACCTGAGAATGCAAAGATAGGAAATGGTTTGTAAAAGATCATATAATAGCTTTTACTATACGGTATCGGCAATTTATCATAAAGGAGCGGCCTCCAGCTAAAAACCCAGCTTTGAAAAATGCAGAAAAGCAGCAAACGTTTCCATACCCTCCTGGTGACCAGAGGCATGCTTTGTGCCCCTCATCATCTCTTTCGTGGTTCTGAGGCCCATGGCGCACAGTAGTTTAGTGTCTTATTCTCTGGAATAGGCCATTGAAGAAATACCAGGCCCAGAGAAGAAGGTCCTGCTGGGTGTCTGAAGAAATTACAACCGTTTAGATGAAGCTTTCTGGGGAATTTGTTAGTGGTTTGGTCTGCTTCTGATACGAAGGGAAATTTTTTTTTAAAGATATTATTTCTTTATTTATTTGACAGACAGAGATCACAAGTAGGCAGAGAGCAGGAAGAGAGAGAGAGAGAGAGAGAAGTGGAAGCAGGCTTCCCACTGAGCAGAGAGCCAGACATGGGGCTCAATGCCAGGACCCTAGGATCATGACCTGAGACAAACGCAGAGGCTTTAACTCACTGAGCCACTCCAGTGCCCCAGGAAGGGAAATTTTTTAAAGAGAATTTTCTCTTTGAATCTATCTTGAGGTTTGGTTTGTGGTTCTTTCTGACTTCTCATGAAGATGGAATTATTTCTGAGGTTGGTTGTCAGGAACCGCATATCAAATCGAGCTATCTTGTTAGCAATAAATAAATAAATAAAAGATCAAGTGTTGGTATAAAGCTATTATGCTTTTCAAAACTCCGAACTATAATTCATGTATCGTGGTTGTTCTTTATCATATCACACAGGAGAGAGGTGGCAGAAACGCACTTTCAGGTTAATTTTTTTACAAGGAAGATTGACTTATGAACCTACTTTGTTATTCCCTTTCATTCAATTTCCCTTTACCTCCTTTCCTATGAATTGTAATGGTAACCCATTATTATTTTTATTGTTGGCACGTGCTTTGTGAACCATAAAGTGTACGCTATAAATGGGAGCG
>NW_026744281.1:0-3008 GCF_022355385.1 Mustela nigripes
AGACCGCAGACATTGCAGACCGAGGCCAGGGTCAGGACAGGCTGGGCAGTGCACGAGGCATGGGGGCTGCGGGCCGGGCCCCAGGAGGAGGACCCCCACCCCAGTTCCCACAAGGCCCACATGCAGCTGGCTGCCCGGCTCCCAAAAGAGACTCATGACGGCCCCGCGGGCACTGACGGGGTAGCTCAGGGACCTGGCGGTGCAGGGGGCAGGAAGCATCCCTACAGCCCGTTTCCCGAGCAGAGGCGCCTGTGGGGAAGGCCGCCCGCCCTGCCCGGAGCAGTAAGGCCCACACGTCGGGCATGACACACACGCATAAGCGTCCGTGGGTCTGACACCAGAGTCTGGCTGAGGACGCGGTGCGCTCTCTGTTCTGTGCTGCCATGGCAAAGAACGGATCCAGGGTCCCTGGGGCGCCTTCGATAGGAATGCCTGTGACAAACAGGATTCTGCCACAGGAGCCTTCCTAAGTGCGAGAGGACAGGCCACGCCGTTTCCCTCTTAGCCTGGGGACAGGAGGAGCACAAGGGGGGCGGCACTGGACATCGCTCTGATTCACTCTTGCAGACTACCTTTTCAGCCCAAAGCCGCTTTGCTACTTCGCTGAGGCAAAACCCCCTCATTTCTGGGAGGGGTTCCTGAGAAAGTCCAATTTGCCTTGAAAGTCTCTGCCTTTGGATGTGCCCAAAGACCAAGGGACAGGGGCTTCAAGTGCGAGATCGCACCTAATGTTCCCGAGTTGGCACACGCACGGACGTGGCTATGGTTGTTCACAACATCTCAGCGGGGCTGATCACCCTCCTCACTCCGGAGCCCCTTTCGGCACTTCCCAGGGCCATGACCGCCAAGATCTCAGTGGGCTGACAATGTTCGCTGTCCGCGGATGCACAGTCCGAAACCTCTCTAACCCGTGATTCTCTGCTCCTGTCCCGCTTTAGAAGAGGCCGGAACACGGGCACGCTGGCGTCTGAGGGTCTGCGCTGCTTGGGACAGCTGTCCGGTGCTATTGTGACACCCCCCCCACTCTCCCCATCTACAAATCGTTCGTTGCCCTGACAGATCACAGACGCGGGGTTCGAGTGGAACGACAGAGAAGCGAAGCACACCGAGCTCCCTGCCTGTGCACCTCCGGGAGGACAGATCGTGCCCAAATGGGTGAGGGTGGCGCAGGGGGTCCAGACCAGCTGCGTGCAAGGAACCCAAAGGTCCCCAGGAACAGGAAGAGACCACCTCGATGCCTCTTTTCAGCTTCTCTCCCATGCAGACCTCTGAGCTTCAACCATTTCTGCCCACGAACACCCAGCCACTCTTCAGGACTGGCGGCGGACAACTCCGGGGAGGCCCGATAATTTCTCCTGGCCGAGGAGCCAGCGAAGGCTCCGCCGGTCCGGGGGGAACAGGGCTGTCCGGGACGTGCGCATTCCCCGCTGTCGTCCACAGAACGTTCGTGGGGAAGGTGGGAATAAAGCCCCTGAACCTTCCCTGTGTTCAAATACCCTGTGACGGGGCCCGGCACGCTGTACCTTCAGGCCACAGACACTCGGCCTTCTCCACGGCCCAATGCAAACTGCTCCCGGCGTTTATCCATTTAAGACATCTGTCCCGCCCCAAAAGCACCCGATGCCCAAAGAGGGCCACTGTCACCGCCCAGCTTCCCCGTGACCGGCAGCACAGAAGCGATCATGGGGCCCCTCTAGTCACAGCCCTGCCGCCCGGGCTGGGTCAGGGGCATTTCCAGGGCCGTCGTCGCCTCGGGAGCAACACCCCCTCACGGCTTCCGCTTCATCCGCAGCTCTCAGGGCACGCCTGCCCACCTTCGTGCCACGACTGGGACTGCTACACACAGTCCCCTATGGCTGGGACGCGTCCTGCTTCTAGCGTCCTCCGCGCTCAGCCGCAGGGCCTTCCAGACGGTAGAACTCAGCCCACGTCGAGGAATCGAGGAGCCAGTGAGCCGAGCTCCCTCTGTGCTGAGCGGACGCTTCTCCTCCTTTCTTGAAGAACCAAGCCAGGGCAGGAGGAGCCCCGTGTGTGTGCCTCTGCCATGGACACCATGACAGCCAGCGGGGCATCAGAGGCAAGAACCCACACGCTTATCGTCCCCCGTTCCTGACCCCCTTCCCCTTCCTATTCCGTTCTTTCGCCTTCCCAACCCACCCCGAGGCCAAGCCCTGTGATTCTGGCCCAGAACCCAAAACAGGAGGCAAGGTGTCTAGGCTGGTTTCTAGGACACGGCAAAAATCCTTTTTGCTGAAAGATATTTTATGTGTTTATTTATTCGAGAAACAGCACACAGAGAGGGAGAGGGAGAAACAGGCCGACTGAGCAGGGAGCCCGATGTGGGGTTATATCACAAGATCCTGAGATCCTGACCTGAGCTGAAGGCAGATGCGTAACCAACGGAGTCCCCCAGACGGCCCCGGGACATGACAAAACTCGTAACTCTTGAACTGGGTCAGGACAAACGCTGTGTTGGGGGATGTCACGCACACACTCAGTCACTGAAGCCAATGAAACCTCCTACGCCAAGGAACCCACTGGAGAGCTCACCAGGGACAACGAGCTCTGAACTTGGGAGGCATCGCAGGGAACCGCCCTCCACATCCCCAAAGGAGGCTCTTTGCCCTGCCTTTTCCCCCAAACCTCCCTGGCCCTGCACTGCTTCGAAATCCCAGGGCTCTCTCTTCACACACACACACACACACACACACACACACACACACACACCCCAACAGGGAAGAACCAAGAAACAGCCTCACTTCGTGCCCGGAACCCCCAGGACAATCTGCCCACCCCGCCAGGGCCCGGACCGCACCACAGCCACCCCTGGGGCTCAGGCCCTCCCTTCCTCGTGGCTCACAGCCTCTTCAGAGGGGATCAGGGAGGAAACCGGCAGCCCGGGATAGACCCGCAGCAAATACTCCAGAACCTGCAACCTGCTGGTTTCCGCGTGGGCCCTGGGACCCCACAGGAACTCGTAGCGGGCAGGGTCACCGCCGGGCACCTGC
>NW_026744282.1:0-3008 GCF_022355385.1 Mustela nigripes
TGACGAATCTTGCTCTCTGTGGATTTGGCCCGATCCCAATTGTTTTTCGTCAATCTGTGGGATGGGAGGACTCCTTTCAGGTTTGTTACCTCAGGTGTCCCACCAAAATAGGAATTCCAAAGCAGAGCCCTGGGAAATAGTGAAGGGACAACCCGAACTATGGTTAAAATTTGGGGCCTACGGGCATGGAAAGCCCAATATGTTGTCTCCCCATCCAGCCACTGAGAGGCCTTCCCTGAGACCTGGGCTCAGGCTGAGGGTCACAATGTGTGTTTTTCACCAATGTGGTCCGCAAGCATGGGCGGAGCCTCATGGGCCACACTGGTTTCAAGTACTCTGAACCTTGGAGTACATGCCAACCACAAGGTTTCTTGCCATGGGGAAAGAGTTCTGATTTCTGCATCATTTTCAAACCCGGGCAGTGATTGGAGATGAGGTCTAGGTTCTGAAGCCTGAAAACCGAGGTTGAGAAGAGATGACGACCTCAGGCCATGGCAGGTCCCATGTGCTCAGTGTGCGGCCAGTTGTCTGGGTGGGGCAAGGAGGTCCAGGCTCAGGCTGTGTCACAAAGGGCAATAGTGCCAAGGTCAGCCTATATATTTGGGGTACAGCCTAATGGCGTGCAGGTTGATCCTCATTGGGGATTTCTGGGTAGCCCCAGAGGGCAATGTTTTTCTTCTGGAGGTCAGGCAAGGGCTGCATTGTAGTTCTGGACTGCCAAAGTGGAGAGCTTGTGGGCCAGAGGTCTGAGGACGGAAGTCTGAGAACCCAAGCTAGGCCTAGTTTCTGGGTGAGGATATGGCAGGCACAATCTACAGACCTGAATCGAGATCTCATGCATCTGAAGTCAGGGCGAGGATCAGACGATCGCTCAGGTTGGACATTCTGTCCCTGATGGCCCCTTCTTGAAGGGGGCGTGGATCACGAGGCCATGGGTTTTTCCCACGATGGGAGTTGTGAGAAGCTCCCAACTGCAAAGATTTTTCTGCAGGACAATTGAGACCTGTTGGTTGGCTCAAGGACAACATTTCCGAGATGGGTAAGAAGGATGGATGGCTGGGTAGCCCACCTCGCATTCCAATTGTCTCCAAGCAACAAGACAGGTTAGATCTGCTGGATCTGGTGGAGCAACCGAGGAGGCTTAGTTGAAATGGAATCTACCATGGATGTGTCCTAATATGATTTTGTGTCTATGAAGACCTTGGAATGAAGGGGTGGCACTGGGGCCCTGAAGGGTTCTCCTAAAGAGAGGCTTTCACACAGCTCCATCGTGCAAGTTTCCCATGTGCAGATGAGATTTGTTCTGATTGGTGAGTCAAGAAACAGCCATATGCTGTTATTGAAATCCAGGCCTCTGAGGAGATATGCCTGGAAACCAAAGCAATGGATACGATAGGTGCCTGGGGACCTGTTCGTTCCTTTTTACCTGTGGGGACATCAGTCTACGGGTCTGAGTTCCGGTAGGTTCTCAGATGGGCCCAGATTGCCCCATTTGTCTGGGAAGCCACAAATATTGGGATGGCCTCATGGACTTTGGAGGTTTATACTCTTAGTAGGGTTGTGGCCATTGATTGGGCACATACAATTCCCTTGGAGAGAGCAAGCACAGTCGTCAGGTTTTGCTCCAGGGTCCTGAGCCTGTAGGGTGTGTAGGCCAGGGCTGTTTGAACAGTTGTCTGAAAACACAAACTCGGCTTATGCTTCGGGTCATAGGTATGGCAGGACTGATCTACAGACCATGAGGAGGTCTCTTCAGGATATGAAAAACGGGCGAGTGTGAGGCACTTGCTCAGGTTTTTCTCTCTGTATATCGTGTCACTCGTTGTCGTGAAATTTCCGGGTGACTTCATGGGAAATGGACGAGTCTTACTCTCTGGGGGTTTGGCCCCGTCCAAAGAGTTGGGGTAATTCTGTGGGATGGAAGAAGGCCGTTACTCTGTTGTTGTTGATTTGTTTTGTTTTGTTTGTCAACCTCAGGTGTCCCACCAAATGAGGTATTCCAGAGTAGAGCCCTTGGTGGGGCGACGGGACAACCAGAAATCTGGTTTAAAAATTGGGGCCTTGGGACATATCAAGCCCATTATGACATAATGGTCCAGCCACTGAGAGGACGTACTAGAGGACAGGACTCACGCTGAGGGTCACAATGCGTGTTTATGCCCTCGTCGCACTCAAGGATGGGCGGGGCCTCAGGCTGAATGCTGGTTTCTCCTACACTGAACGTTGGACAACATGCCAACCACAAGGACTCTTGCCATGGGTAAGGAAGAGTTTTGATTTCTGCATCACAGTGACCCGTGGGCAGTATTTGGAGATAAGGTCTAGGTTCTGAAGCCTGAAAACTGAGGTAGGGAAGGGATGATGCCCTAAGGCCATGGCGTGTCTGATGTGCTCAGTGTGCGGTCAGCTGTCTGGCTGATGGTCACTAGGTCCGGGCTCAGGTAGTTAGTGCATTAGTGCCCAGGTTAGACTATATATTTTGGGTGCGTTCGAGTGCCATGTAATTTCTAATCTGAAGATCTCTTCAGGATATGAAGAATGAGCAAGTCTGAGGCGCGTGCTCAGGCTTTTGTCTCTGGATTTTGTGCCTAGGGTGGCCGTGGAATGTCAGGGTGTCCTCAAGACAGGTTGGTTGGATTCAAGACGTCCCATAAAGAAATTCTCCAGAGCAGGGTTCGAAGGATGGATGCCTGGGCAGCCCACCTCGCATTAAACTGTCTCCTAGTGACAAGGCAGGTTTGATCTGCTGGCTCTGGGTGAGCACGCGAGGGGGCTGATTTGAAATGGACTCTCCTGATGATGGATCATAATGTAAGTTTGTGTCCTTAGAGACCTTGGAATTGGGCCATGGTGCCAGCGCCCTGAAGGATTCTCCTAACCAGAGGTATTGACACAGCTCCAAAGAGCAAGTTTCTCATGTGGAGATGAGATCTGTTCTGATTGTTTCCTTAGGAAACCCCAATTATCTGATATTGGAAACCAGGCCTCTGAGGAGAGATACATAGAAA
>NW_026744283.1:0-3008 GCF_022355385.1 Mustela nigripes
ATTTTGCTAAGCAAGATAAGTCAGAGAAAGACCTTTGATCATTCTTAAGATTACAGAGGTTGGTTTTGTCTGGATGCCCCATCTCATTGGCAGCTTTTCTTCCAGCTTGAGGAGAGCTCTTTTTTTTTCAGTTTGGCAAGAGATTAGGCAGTTGGCTTGTGTTTAAAAGTGCTACTGTTTGAGAAAATGTGTATTTTTAAAAACTGGAATCGGGGCGCCTGGGTGGCTTAGTCCTTGGGCATCTGCCTTCAGCTCAGATTGTGATCCCGGGATCCTGGGATCAAGCCCTGCATCAGGATCCCTGCTCAGTGGGAAGCCTGCTTCTCCCTCTCCCTCTCCCCCTACCCCGCTTGTGTTCTCTCTCCCTGTCTCTTTCCCTCCCTGTCAAATAAGTAAATGAAATCTTTCAAAAATATATAAACACTGGAATCACTCTCATGACAGCAAGAAGCTTACACAAATAGAGGAATTCAGAGATGGAGTGAGGTGAATTAAAGGGAGAGTAGAACTGTAACTCCTAGTGCACGACGTTTATTTTGTGGCCCATTTGGTTGAATGGAATAACCTACAGAACCACTGACACTATTTTAATTCTGTTTCTGTCTCACGTTCCTCAGTTCTTTTCAATGAGCCTGAGTGTATATACTTGAATCCGTGTGAGTTAATTGCATGTTTGTTGTGCTCCTACAATATCCTGTAAGCACAGGGATGGATAGCATGCTGAGGGAGTCACCCATCCCAGTTGTAGTCCCTCAATTACGTCCTTTATTTACATTGCTTCATACACATGAAAGTCTTTATTGCTAGACATGTGTGTCGGGTGGAGTGGTAAGCTCTGAAATATAAATTACTTCTTCCCCTTCATCATGACCCTTTTAAATTCTAGTCCAGGTCTAGAAGGGGCCTAAATCTAGAGGAAGGCTGAGGAATGGCTGGACTAGCCTAGTTCCACTTCATGGAAGAGGATTCCTCTCTTCCTTGCATGAAAATGATTAATTTGGCCATTTTGTAGGAGAACTGGACCAGTACAGATAGTGAATGACAGAAACCATTCTTACCAAACTGTACAGTTAGTTATATTATGTATATGATTTAGATTTGGGTGTGTAATTCGTCTTAGTCATTTCAATTGATCTTTCTAAGTTCCCAATAGAGAATATATGCAACAGTCATCCTTGAGTGCACTAGTCTTGATCTGTTTCTCTTCTGAGTCATTAGGAAAAAGGATGAGCCAATACGGTAACTACAATTTATGGAGAAACAGTACATGACTGTTTTACTAGATTCTTCAGTTGTAGCTAGATTCTTTAGTTAGCCAGTTTTGTTCAGTTACAGAAAGTGACATCTGAAAGTTAATGCTGGGTTTGCAAATTGAGGGGATGACTCTATGGATGTTTCTTGGACAGCTCTTTGAACTTTTCTGTTCTAAAATTTTTGTAGTAAAATACTGAGAAGAAAAGTCCTTAAAGCTTAAAGTTTCGAAATTAGATCTTTTCAAACATTTCATCTCGTAGTCATTTATTGGTTGCCTACTACAAATTCACACTTGAATAAGTGCTATGGGCAAACTTGAATTCAACATGGTGTCTGCCTTTAAGAACTATATCAATCATCAATTGCTAGAACAATGCTAAATAACCCAATTGGTAGCATGCAATCATAAGTACTTGTTTTCACACTCATGAGTATGCAGGTTAACTGTGAATTGGGTGATCTCTCCTGACTGTTTCACATTGAAAATTCCATTGGGTGTGGTTCCTTCCTGCATTCAATCAACATGGGTTCATTCTGAGACCCTGTGTCGTCATCGTCTTCTTTTTTTTTTTTTTTTTTTTTAACCCCATGTCTTCTTAAGATGATGGCAGAAGGGTAAACCCTACCAAGGAACTAGATTTCATGCCTTTGGTTACATCACTACTCCTAAAACATTCCGGCCAAAGCGAGTCACATGGTTGACCCAAAGTCAAGGAAAAGGGAAAGTAAACTCTGCATCTAGTGGTAAGAACTACAGAGTCACATGGGGAAAGGCATGGTACAGGGAGGAAAGCATTGGGACCAAACTTAAGTCTCTCCCAAAAGGTTTGGATCTTATTCTTGACAAACCAGACAAAATACTGTACTGCCAGCAATAAGATAGTCATCTTGAACATGGTGATAATGGATTGCTCCATTTGTCCCAAGGATAAATTAATATTATTGAGTACTAATCTGTAGGTCCATGTTTCATATTCAGTGATTTTTCACCTTAGATCATTTGAAAGCTGTATAGATTAGTCTACTTTATTATCAGACTGTTTTATAACAGAGAATAAGAGCAATTCAAAAAGCACTTGTTAAGCCCTTATTATTTTTAAGATTCTTTTCGAGACCCATGGAAACAGTGATAATTCATGTTCAGTTCCCTTCTTTCAAGGAGGTCCAATAAGGACATTTTAATTTTTGTGCCACCTACTTCTTTAGCAGTAAATCTATGAGTGATAAATTACAGACTTGACTTAGTTTCTGAACAATTTTTAGGAATAAACTGAATTTTCCTTGTGTTTTGATGAAAGGTTTACATCCACTTAAAATTATACCCTTGTGTATAGATCAACATGGAAGGAAATCAACCATAACATTTTATAATTAAAAATAATGCAAGGGTGTAAGATCTTTATTGCTTGCAGAACTTTAAAAATCTATTAATTTCCCATTAGTTGCAGCATAATAACCCAACTCCTTAAATGGAAAGGAGAATAAACTTCTTGAACCAAAGTTTGTGATAGAGACCCAGCATGTGCTATTAATTTAAACTGTTTCTCTGAATAATTCGATTATATTTTATGATACAGCCAATTTACTGAATTGGAAATGTAGAAAATGTTTCATTTGGTTCCCAAATAAGGGATAATGAAGGTCATAAAATGTCTACTAAAATGAATAAATTGCTATTAAGATAAAGTATGTAAATAAGTCACCAACCAAAATCCGTCTCTTTCTCTTCATATATGTTGAGAGAGAGAATATAT
>NW_026744284.1:0-3007 GCF_022355385.1 Mustela nigripes
AGTCCAGAATCAGAGGCACAGGTGATTCTCATCAACTTATACAGAAGCAGAGCACCAAAAGACATTGTGTAATTCCCCCTGGAAAATCTAGGCATGGAGGAATTCTCTTATGGCAAATAGGCATGGGAGAATAGTTTGTCCATAGCCCAGTCACTGACATCAAGAGGAAAAGCTATACCAGCGCTCAAAGCAAGCTGGATAGCTCAAGCAACACCAGCCCAAGACAAGCCTTATCCCCTGTATTTCTGAAGAATGACAGAGCAGTGGTTCTTGTCTAGAAACAGGAGGTATTCGGAAGTCAATGGTTGGGACCCAGGTTGTGTCCATCAGTTCAGAGGTGGCCTTTGATCAACTCATGATTCCAGGGTCTTGGCATTGACTCTTTTCTCAGGTTCTCTGCTCAGGGGCACGTAAGCTTCTCCCTCTCCAGCTCCACACCCTCACTGTGATCTCCCTGGCTCTCTGGCCAGTCGTGCATGTGCATATATTGACAAGAAAACAAAAACAAAACCAGGCACAATAATTGACTGGGGCCAGAAGATGATTTATTGAATTTGGACCTAGGTTCCTATGGAGGGTAGCCAGGTACAGAGAACCTCCCACCGTCCTAAAATGGTTGACCTTCTCTCGGAGCTCCCTTGTTCAATATCCTGTTCTTTGTCTTCCTGCATCTCCTCACCACCCTGCAGCATCCGCTGTCTGTTGCACTGTACTGACCCCTTGTTGACACATTGTACATCCTCTCCTGGCTATATTAGAATATGCCCATCTTCTGCAAGAGGCACTGTTTGCTTATATCATGAAAATATTTGGGGGATGGTCATGAGAGTGTTAAGGCAGGCTTGTGCTGCCACATCTCCATGCAGTTCCACAGAGGGTAGCTGCTCCACCCTGAGGGAGTGCTCAAGGTCCTTCCACATTCAAATCCTCTTCAATGAGTCCTTTTGGTCATATAAGTTGTCTTCCTGAAACGGGCACGGATGTCTTTCAGATGGCTCATTTGGGATATGGATCTCTTCCAACATGCTTGCTTATCGCATGTAACCATTTGGGGGATGGTCATAAGAGGGTGAAGGAAGGCTTGTGCTGCCACATCTCCCTGCAGTCCACAGAGGGTAGCTGCTCCACCCTGAGGGAGTGCTCAAGAATCTTCCACATTCCAATCCTCTTCAATGCGTCCTTTTGTACATACAAGTTGTCTTCCTGAAATGGGCACGGAAGTCTTTCAGATGGCTTCACTTGGGCTTGGGTCTCTTCCAACATACTCTCCATTGGCTCCTGCGGACTCCAATAACATGATCCGTCCTGGACCTAAGGTTCTAGGGTGTAGAGTCTGCCTTGATGTATGGTCATTTTAGAAAATTGGGAGGCCTTGTTGGCACCGTTTCTGGAGACACTCGAGGTACTCGTGTGCTCGCTGTAGAAGACTGCAGACATGTCTTTGGCACGGTTGCGGGTGTTCACTTTGAGCTTCCCTTGGGTGGCCGTTATCCTGTTCAGATGCTCCGTGAAATGGTGGGAGGGCCTCACCCTTGCGCAGGGCTCGGATTTCCTGCACTGAGGCTGTGCTTCCGGTCTGTTAGATTCTTGGCCTGTCGTGGCTAAGATGGAATGAGGGATCATTGCCTTTCTCCGAGGTCCTGAGGGCTGGTGCTGACACTCACGACCAAACACTACGATTTGGGCCATGGAGAAGGTGACACCGACTCGCTTCGCAAACTGCCTTGTTGAGAGACCCAGGTGGCTCCAGCGGTTTGGGACAGCTTGGGGTCCTCTTGGCCCACCCATGACTACTCTAGTCAAGTGTAGTGATCAGGCCTGGGTTGATGAGGAGTGGTTGCTATGAACTCAACACTTTGTGACATCACAGATGTTAGCTTCACTGAAGGAGCTGTCCCTCTCCCATGACCTTGGTGTCCTGTGGATTTTAGTAGGAAGCCCCAGGATGGACAGAACAAGAGCCCTCTGAACCTGATCAAGAACTCAGGATGTCTTGTGGGTTAATGTCCAACTTCCTGTTTCTGGAGACATAGAGGAAGGAAAATGACATTCAGTATACCTTCCTTTAGGCAACATATACCCGGAGACGGCATGGTGTCCATCTCCACTACAATTTCTAGATATCTCATGAAAAGGTGAGGCCTTGCGGGTATGACCTGCTCTCCGTGGGGTTTGTCGTCTTGTCGTCTTGTGGGTGAGAGCGTACTTTGTCAGCGTCTTTTGCCTATGGGTCAGTTAAGACTAAGGTACTGAAAGTCCCTTTCCGAGGTAAAAGGTGAGGGCATCGATATTGGTGCCTTCTGTGGCCTCGTCTTTTAGTGTTCTGAAACATGCGGCTAAGGAATTAGGCCTCTGTCTACCTGGCTTTCCCATAAACACCTTTGCAAAGTCTTGAGGAGAGTGATATTCTGCATCAGAGCTAACTCTCAATGAAGAGGCCTGAACCGAACCCATTGCATCATTATTTAACTGTACTTGCTGTGGTTACAGGTATAGACATGTTGACCCAGTCTCTTTAGTCAGAAGGAAAGGGACGGTCTATACTGACGGCTTGCAAGGTCCATTCGAGCAGACCTTTGGAGTGAGCCACAATGCCCTTGCAAGGACTAGTGGATCAGGAAGTTTGGGTCCATTGCAGCACCACAGTATTCCTCAGCCGTAGAAGTGAATGAAACCCTGGACCTTGCCTTGACATGAATATCCCATGCCCTGCTGATGGGAAATGGAAAAGGCAAGCAGACAAAGGGAAATATTTTATGGCTTTCAACAATATGTGCCTCGGGAGGAATACCTTGGCCCTTAGTAAAGGAAGGGAATACTGAAGGGCAAGAAGTCAGAGAAGGAGACCCACCAGGAGTGACTCAGGACTCTGAGAATCCAGCTGAGGGGTACAGAAAAGAGAACTGCTTAATGGGTGGTCAGCAGTTGTGGCATTATTAGGAGGAGCACTAGGACGTACATGCAACTAAAGCATCCGTGAATACTCTTTCAAAAACGGATGATGGAT
>NW_026744285.1:0-3007 GCF_022355385.1 Mustela nigripes
AAAAAAAACACTCATCTCACTGTCAAATGAGTTGTTTCACTTTTGTATATTCAACATTTATGTTCAAACTATACTTAATTATAATCACAATTTGATTTTGTGTCACCACTGTTGACAACAGAATTATAAAAATTGATGGTGGATTTTGTAAGTAAGAGCAAGTCATACTGGAATTATAGGTACGTAATTTGTAATAAAGTGTATTATATTGTTTTATTACTTGTATATAGTGTGATATACATCCTTAATATCAATAACATTTATAATAAAGTTATATTTGTACATACATGCATATTTTTTGAGAGCCAATTGTTAAACGTTGGCCAACAAACCACTATATAAAACTCTGGACTCTGGGATGCCTGGGTGGCTCGGTTGGTTGAGCGGCTGCCTTCGGCTCGGGTCGTGATCCCAGCGTCCTAGGATCGAGTCCCGCATCGGGCTCCTTGCTCCGCAGGGAGCCTGCTTCTCCCTCTGACTCTGCCTGCCTCTCTGCCTGTGCGCGCTCTCGCTCGCTGTCTCTCTGACAAATAAATAAATAAAATCTTAAAAAAACAAAAACAAAACAAAAAAAACTCTGGACTCCACTTGCCTGGAAGGAGAATTTAGGAGGGCAGCATAATTTGTACTCTGCTACTGACTAGCTCTCTGAACTTAGGTAAGATTCATGGATTTCAGTTTATTCCCTTTTAAATGAGAACATTGAATGATTTTTAACCAATTTTTCCATCATGGATTCCCTTAGGAATCTCATGAAAGTTATCTTTCATTAGTTATCTGCAGGAAAAACAGAAACACACATATGTCCACACACACACACATTTGCAAACTTTTTCTGGGGATTATGGACTCCTTAAGTCCATTCAAGTATCTCAGGTTCAGGATCTATGCACTTTCTAAATTCCTTTGGCAAATAATAAAAAATAAGCAAATTCCTTTTGACTTCAGAAGTTGGAATTTTGTCAGGTGAAAATGCAACCCAATAAAATATTTGCAAAAATATTTAGAGAAACTAGTTTTTTCTCCTGCTTTAGCAGCAAAATCAGAGTAATATAAGTTGGAGTTAAATCAGCAAATGAATTTATTTCCAAAAAAAGATAATTGAAGAACAACCCACAAGCTGAACCCACATGGCAAGTCCTCCTGCAGAAGAATCCTTGTTCCTAAATTTGAAATGCCCCACTCCTACTGCACATAAGATAATATTATTATTAGCAGGCAGAAAATTCATCGTGACATAGTTTTAAACAAATATTTATTTGGTATTTCTAAAAAGTGAAATGTTTCTATAAGAAATATAAGAGCTATGTAGATAAATGTAATAGGATTTCCAAAGCCTTCGGGGTAAGCAGATATGAAGCAGGGTGTGGGAAACAAGATACACACTTTTCCAAGCTGCATGAAAAACTAATTTCAGTTTCTCAAAGTACTGCTCTGTTTCTGAGGGACAGCATATTTTCTCCCCAGGAAAGCAGGAGCCTGAGGATTCATGCATCTCAGCCAGAATCAGTAGCTGCCCAGGTCCAGACTATATGGTGATCACTCAGTGATTTGCAAAGTTCAATTGACATCTTCATTTCAGAGGCCTAAAAACATTCTGGAAGCAGGTCAAGAACAAGAAGTTTCAACAAATGTATGTTAGATGTAAAACTGATGATAGCCCAAGTGTCCATCAGTCTCCATAAATTTGTGTCATAGAATTTTCATGTGGCCATCTAGATTGCTATCTATCAACTTGCAGAGACAAGTACATGTAGGGCAAAAAGGTCAGTTACAAAACTATCTTCGAACATGATTTCATCTAGTAGAAATTTTCAAAAGCATATACATGTCAATATGCATTGAAAAAAAATGGAAGGCTATACAGCAAAATATTAACAGCAGTTACTTCTAAGTGGTACTTTTAAAAACATTTTCCTAAATTTTTAACTTTTATTCAATAAATGTATTACTTCCATAATCAGAAAAAATAATAAAATGATTCTTATTAGAAGGGTAAGGAGTCCTATTTTGTCAAAACCTTTCATTTTCTAGGTTTTTGCTTTTGTTTTTATGTTTTACCAAAAGGTTAAGCATCCAAATTATAATTCATACACACTGAATTTTAACTCTCTTAATATACTCTATCTTGAATACTTAAGTTTAAACCTAAAATAATATTCATCATTCCTGATAAATTAAGAGGAAATAATCATTTTTGGCTCATTGGTACCTGATGTTTGGATTCACGCAGACACAAAAATTAGGATGGATTTATTTCTCTCTGATGAACAGAGCAACCACTGGTTGCCTTTATGACTCTCTATCATTAAAAAATTATTGAACGCCTATTTGTATAAGGTGTACTGAAGGATACTCAGTTTCATAACACACATCCTCTGTTCTATATAGTCTAAAATTTGCAGATGTCAAATGTGGAGCTGATGCAGAATCCAAGCCCCAAAGAGTCATCTCCCCAAAAAGTATTAACACATGGACTTCCACATTTAGCTTTAGTGAGTTCTTCCCTTCTTTTACCTCAGATGAATACACTGCTTCCAGATGGTGTGCATGCCATAGCCTAAAAAAAATTTTCAACTGTCAAATTTTGTAAGCAAAGGGGATCAATTGTGCTTTAAGAACAGGCAGAATGGCTGATGGATTGGTTGATGTGAAATGACATGTGCCAGGCAGTCTGCTGGCCAGGAAGAAATCTGCCTCCACCAAGACATTAAGTAACCTGAAATAAATTAGAGACTTACTGCTTTGACTTCTGAAAACATTTTACACTTCAAATATTTCCCATGAATAGGAAAACTATTCTTTGGGTAACAGCAGCTAAACCACTATTAACTTCCCTTGCTAAGCCCTTTGAATCTGGGTGTTCTGATGTGGGTATTCAGCAGAGGAAGGAAGAAAAAGTGAGGTACCAGCAGAGGGTATATTTGGAGATGTTGAAAGCAGAGGTGGATTGATGTGGGTGCACACATACACGCAAACACACACACACACACACACACACACACAC
>NW_026744286.1:0-3007 GCF_022355385.1 Mustela nigripes
GGGGGGTGGGGCGTTGAGGTTGGGGTGTCCTCAGGGAGGCATATGGTTGTTCAATTCCTAGGGTTCTGCACGGTTTGCTCTTGAGTAGCAGGGACAAACTGGGGTGTGGCTCAGAGGTCCCAATCTGGAGGGACAGTGTCCGTGTGGCTTTAGACCTGTGGAGGGTTTTCGCAGCTGCATGGAGTCTGTAGAAGGATCGGCAGTACCGATTCACGCCACTGGAGGGCGAGATGAGCTGTGGAGCAAGAGAGCATGGTAGGGTGCAATGCTGCTTGCCACCACCGGTGGGGGTCTGGAGACCGGGGCACCCAATTCAACCCATGATGCCTTTGCAACCTAGGGGTTGAGTGTCTGTTTGGAAAAGTCTCTTTGCTTCTCCAAAAAGGACAAGGGCACTGGCCAGCTTGAGAAGGAAGTGGATGACCACTTAAGAAACAAGCATGTGTCTCTCCTTCTCCCAGGAATCGGAGCAGGTGGGTAGGCTTTAGGTGGGAGGCGCCTCCATATCCGCACCTGACGACCCTTCTTCGCTCGGGCTCCATGAGACCTAAAGTCTGGAAATCAGTCTGAATCCGTCCTGCAGCTTGTCCCAGGACATCGGCATTCAGAGAAAACAGCAGGCCAGTGGGGCACAGTGGCACATCCATGCCAACATGGGAGGTCAAAGTTCTCTTTCACCCCAAACATGCTGGGTTTTCTCTCATCTCCAGTGGAGCCAAAAAGTCCCATGAATGCAGCTGTCAGCCATGGAGCATGGGTGCTAGGGTTCCTGAGTTTCCTTGCAGGGAGCACCTGGCAGGGGATCACATTTTCTCTGCTTCTTTCTGGCTCTCAGACATATTTGGAACATCTCTTTTCTAGGCAATCCCTTGGATTCAAAAAGGAAGATGAGATGGACTCGGTGTGTGTTTGGGACCTAGAATGCGTTCCTTCCTCGAACACAGTTGATTCCATGGGTCCTAGGCCGTGGTGGAATGGCCGGCATCTAGAGGGAGGTGGCTCTTTGTGGTCGGATAGAGACTTGGCTTCTCCTTTGTCCAACGGGATGGATCCTAATGGATTTGTCTTTTTTTTTTTTAAGATTTTTATTTATTGGACAGAGAGATCACAAGTAGGCAGAGGGGCAGGCAGAGAGAGAGGAGGAAGCAGGCTCCCTGCCGAGCAGAGAGCCCGATGCGGGACTCGATCCCAGGACCCTGGGATCATGACCAGACCCGAAAGCAGAGGCCCAACCCACTGAGCCACCCAGGCAACCCCTGGATTCGTCTTTTTTATCCAAAGAGTTCCGATGAGGGCAGAGGGAACATTCAAAAGGATCCCAAGGAGCCTTGGAGGATTGAAAAGGGCAGCTTGACTTTCTACTTTCACTCAGTGGACCCTCTAGAGAGTTGGCCATGGCATCCTTTCTTTGTAGTAACATGGGTGGTGAAGTCAGAAGGGGGGTCTTTGGGAATTCCCCTGGATAGAGGCGTTCTGATGGCTTCCCCGGGCATGGCGTCAGGAACCCTGGGGTGATTTTCTGGGGCTGCTTGCCGGATGCTGTTTGAGTCACGTTACCCCCCAGGTTTTCTGTTTCCTCCTTAGAAAATTGCTAGCAGGGAAGGTTCTGCATCAGGAGGAACGCTCCTGCACTGTCGGTGGGCATGTGGGTTCTTGAAGCCCCTCTGGAAAAGAGCACGGTGGTTCTTCTGAATACTAAAAACAGAACAACCCTAGAAAACAGCAGTTGCCCTCCTAAGAATTTCCCTCAAGGGCACAAAAATGCACAACCAATGGGGTACAAGCACCGTGATATGGACACCAGCATTATCAACCATAGCGAAACGATGGAGGGCGTCCCAATGTCCATTTGCTGATGAGCGATATATATATATGATTGTAGACATCTAATCTCCAACATATCCTAACTGGAATAGGAGCCAGGTTCAGAAAGAATGTAATCTTACCATTTGCGAGGATGTGGATGGATCTAGAATGGATTTAGCTAAGCCATATCATAAGAAATGACCAATAGCCTATCATTTGCCGTCTATGGAATTTCAGAAAGAAAAGATGAACATAGTGGGGGGAGAACGAGAAGTAAGTGAGGAAAGACTCCAACATAGAGCACCAACCGAAGGTAGCGAGAGAGCAGGGGTGTGGAGGGGAAGGATTCATTGGGTGATGGCTCTTAGGGAGGACAGTCGTTGTGATGAGCTCTGGGTGTTTTGTGCAGGCGAGGAATCCTGAACTCCTCCCCCTGAAGCGTCGGAACGAACACTGCATGGAAAGGAATTGGAATGGAAGTGAAGGAGGGAAAGAGGAAGACCTTGTTCTACTTCATGAGGACGGAGGTAAAAATGGAGTGATTTTCACTCTCTTGTTGTCTTGATGATCATTAGCAAACATACTGTGCTACGATCCACTAGATTCTGTTTGCATAAGGCGCCCTCAGAAAGCTGCCAGGAAGTTCCAGATGTCAGAGCATGTCATGTTCCATGGACATGTTCCTTGCAGTTCGCCCAGGTACAAAGGTAAGTGGAGAGAAATAGGGCAGAAGAGGAAAGGAGCCGTGAAGCAGGCAGGAGGTAGCCTTCCCCTTTGTGAAGGAAGCCTTGGGCCGATGTCCATCGAGAAGAAGGAGAGGGGAACCCAGAGTTTTTGGCAGGCAGGGGAGTTCCAGGTCTGCCTCGAGCTGACAGGGGTCCCTGAAGAGAGCTGAGGTAGGGGTGTGGCATATCCGAACTGCTGATCTGAGGGTTGGATCCGCGAGGAGCCGAGATGAGGATGGTGGTCAGGTGGCGCATCATGCTCCGGGGGCAGCAGAACGAGGGTGAGGACTCATGGGGACACAGCATTTTTCACTGGCTCTGAGGGCCCCGTGCATCTCCAAACAGACTGGTGACCTGCTAGGTGGCTGGCGGCCTCCTACAGTGTGACTTCAGGTTTCCCAGCTAGAGAGTTTGCGAGAGAGGTCCCTGTCGAAGGAGGCTTGAAAACACGACTTAGGTTCGGGTCGTGGACATGG
>NW_026744287.1:0-3007 GCF_022355385.1 Mustela nigripes
AAAGCCTGAGCACGCGCCTCAGACTCGTTCATTCTTCATATCCCGAAGAGTTCTTCATATAAGAACCTATACTGCACTCGAATGCACCCAAAATATATCGTTTAACCTGGGCATTAATGCACTGTCTGACAACCTGAGCCCGGACCTCGTGACCAACACCCAGACAGCTGACCGCACACTGTGCACATCAGACCCGCCATGGCCTTAGGTCGTCATCTCTTCTCAACCTCAGTTTTCAGGCTTCAGAACCTAGACCTTATATCCAGTCACTGCCCAGAGGTGACTGTGATGCAGAAATCAGAACTCTTCCTTACCCATGGCAAGAAACCTGGTGGTTGGCATGTTGTCCAACGTTCAGTGTAGGAGAAAGCAGCATTCACCCTCAGGCCACGCCCATTCTTGAGTGCGACGAGGGCATAAACACGCTTTGTGACCCTCAGCGAGAGTCCTGTCCTCTAGTACGTCCTCTCCGTACTGGATCATTAGATGTCATTATGGGCTTGACATGTCCCTAGGCCCCAATTTTTAACCAGATTTCTGGTTGTCCAGTCGCCCCTCCCCAGGGCTCTACTCTGGAATCCCTCATTTGGTTTGACACTTGAGTTTGAAAATCAAAAGAAAACCAATCAACAACAACAGAACAACGGACTTCTTCCATCCCACAGAATGACCCCAAACTCTTTGGACGAGGACAAACCCCCAGGGAGTAAGACACGTCCATTTCCCATGAAGTCACCCGGGAATTTCACGAACATGACTGACACGATATCCAGAAAGAAAAACTTGAGCAAGAGCATCACACTCGCCCTTTTCCATATCCCGAAATGTTCTCCTCATGGTCTGTAGATCAGTCCTGCCATACCTATGACCTGAAACATAAGCCGAGTTTGTGTTTTCAGACAACTGTCCAAACAGCCCTGGCCTACACACCCTACAGGCTCAGGCCCCTGGAGCCAAACCTGACGACTGTGCTTGCCCTCTCAAAGGGAATTGTATGTGCCCATTCCAATGGCCACAACCCTACGAATAGGATAAACCTCCAAAGTCACTGATGCCATCCCAATATTTGTGGCTTCCCAGGACAAACAGCGGCAATCTGGGCCCATCTGAGCACCTACCCGTACTCACCCGTAGACTGATGTTCCCAGAGGTAAAAAGGAACGAACAGGACCCTAGGCACATATCGGATCCATTGCTTTGGTTTCCAGGCATCTCTCCTCAGAGGCCTGGATTTCAATAAGAGCATATGGCTGTTTCTTGACTCACCCATCTGAACAAATCTCATCTCCACATGGGAAACTTGCACGATGGAGCTGTGTGAAAGCCTCTCTTTAGGAGAACCCTTCAGGGCCCCAGTGCCACCGCTTCATTCCAAGGTCTCCATAGACACAAAATCATATTTTGACACATCCACGGGAGAGTCCATTTCAACTCAGCCTCCTCTGTTGCTCCCACATATCCAGCAGATCTAACCTGTCTTGTTGCTTGGAGACAATTGGAATGCGAGGTGGGCTACCCAGCCATCCATCCTTAGAACCCTGCTCGGAATCGTTGTCCTGGAGCCAACCAACAGGTCTCAATTGTTGCTGAAGAATCTTTGCAGTTGGGAGCTTCTCACAACTCCCAAGTGGGAAAACCCCCATGATCCACACCCCCTTCAAGAGGGGCCATCAGGGACAGAATGTCCAACCTGAGCTATCGTCTGATCCTCTCCCTGACTACAGATGCACGAGATCTCGATTCAGGTCTGTAGAATGTGCCTGCCATATCCTCACCCAGAAACCTAGAACTAGCTTGGGTTCTCAGACTTCCATCCTCAGACTACTGGCCCACAAGCCCTCCATTTGGCAATCCAGAACTACAATGCAGCACTCTGCCTGCCCTCCAGAAGAAAATCATTGCCATCTGGGGCTACCCAGAAACCCCAAATGAGGATCAAATGGGCACGCCATTCGGCTGTACCCCACATATATAGGCTGACCTGGGCACTAATGCCCTTTCTGACACAGCCTGTTCCTGGACCTCCTGGACCCACCCAGACAGCAGGCCGCACACTGAGCACATCGGACCCGCCATGGCCTTAGTTCGTCATCTCTTCTCAACCTCGGTTTTCAGGCTTCAGATCCTAGACCTTAACTCCAATCACGGCCCGGGTTTGAAATCAGAACTCTTTCCCTATGGCAAGAAACCTTGTGGTAGGCATGTTGTCCAAGGTTCAGTGTACTTGAAACCAGTGTGGCCCATGAGGCCCCGCCCGTGCTTATAGACCACATTGGTCACAAACACACATTGTGACCCTTAGCCTGAGCACAGTCCTCAGGTAAGGCCTCTCAGTGGCTGGATGGAGAGACAGCATATAGGGCTTGCCATGCCCATAGGCCCCAAATTTTAACCGTAGTTCGGGATGTCCCTACACTCTTCCCCAGGGCTCTGCTTTGGAATTCCTATTTTGGTGGGACACCTGAGGCAACAAACCTGAAAGGAGTCCTCCCATCCCACAGATTGACGAAAAACAATTGGGATCGGGCCAAATCCACAGAGAGCAAGATTCGTCCATGGCACATGAGTCCTCCCCAAAATTCCACGGCCATCGCTGATACAAAATCCAGAGACAAAAGATTGAGTAAGCGCCTCAGACTCGCTCATTCTTCATATCCTCAAGATTTCTTCAGATAAGAACCTACACGGCACTCAAATGCACACAAAATATATAGTCTTACCTGGGCACTAATGCACTGTCTGACAACCTGATCCCAGACCTCGTGACCAACACCCAGAGAGCTGACCACACACTGAGTACATCAGATCCGCAATGGCCTTAGGTCATCATCTCTTCCCTACCTCAGTTTACAGGCTTCAGGACCTAGACCTTATATACAATCATTGCCCAGTGGTGACTATGATGCAGATCAGAACTCTTATTTACCTATGGCAAGAAACCTTGTGGTTGGCATGTTGTCCAACGTTCAGTGTAGGAGAAACCAGCATTCACACTGAGGCCCCACCC
>NW_026744288.1:0-3006 GCF_022355385.1 Mustela nigripes
AAAGAAACATCTGGACTCGGTCCTCAGGTACAGGCAGTATTCTGAACTGAGGCTAGAAGCAGAGACCATTCTAATGAAAGGCCTGTACAGGTGGGCTCTCACACGTGGGCTCCGACTTAGTTTCCTGTATATTCATTCATGAAATCGCTCTGCAGGTCAACATGCAGAACAAAACTATTTAATAAAAGTGACAATGAGGAGAGGAAAGGGACTCAAGAAGGCATGTGAATGGGGAGAGAGGAAGACCAGGGCAGAAAAACCGAGAATCCCTCCCTGAGCTCCTTGCTGCCAGGGAGGTCTGAGGGACTAGTTTCCACCTGGGATCCCAAGTCCAGAACAAAAGCGGCGTGGCCACGGCACGGGACGAGGGAATGGGGTCCTCAGCACGCGCGGGTGGGGGTGAAGAACGATGGGGGCTAGCGCGCCCTCTTGCGGGGGGGCACCGCGCGCGGCACTGTCCAAGGCCCGACCCCGTGTGGACCGGGTGCGGCCCGGCGTCCGGGGTGGTCCCGCTGCCCCGGGCGTCGCGGGAGGCTGGGTCCTGACACCCCGGGGAGCTCAGGGCCCGCGCTTTCTGCTCCAGGTGAGGGAGCGGCGCTGTGTCACTTTACCTGTGCACAGACGGTCGTCTGGAGAAGCAATGGGGTGGGGAGGGGCAGCGGGCCTCGGGAGCGGGACAGCCCGGACTCAGGGGCTGGGCTGGAGCGCGGGAGCGCACCAGAGGCGAGTCCGGTTGGTCCTGCAGTCCCGACTGGGCCGCAGCTCAGCACCGCGGCGCTGCGCGCCCCTCCTCCGCCAGCCCCTCCTCCTCCTCCCAGACTCTCTGCTGCGTCCTCCGCGAGCTCACTTCCCGTTTTGGCTATTAGCAAAGCCCCTTCTCCGGGCCGCCCCCGCACCCCTCCTTCCTGAGGTGCGGGCGCGCCTGGGGGCCGGGCGCAAGGCGAAGCCCCGGGGCCTGCCATCGCGCCAGCGCCCTGGCTGGGCGGCCTCCTAGTCTGGCTCCCGGAGCGGGTGTCCCGCGCACGGCCTGGCTGCGAAAAGATCATCAGCGCTAATCCCCGGCTGCACTCTAGGGTCACTTCACTGGCTTCCTGATTGCGCCCCAAGCCAGGAACCAGCTTCCCCAGCACAGGCCTGGGCTGAGTTGCCTGCCTGCGATCTGTTTGAGCAGTCTCCTAGTCTCCAGGCAGGGTCCGCCATTGCATGATGGTGCGCGTGAATAACTTCGACCTGGATGTTTGGGTTTTTTGTTTGTTTTTTGGTCATTGGTTATTACATGACCTCCATGATAGGTGCTCCACAAAGGGAGTGAAAAGAGGACGCCTGATATATACGCATTGGGCCATTCTAGAAAAGGAGCTTGGGGTTCTCTGGAAACGCGGCATTGGTACTTGCACTAGGGTTTAATAGAAAAGGGATTATGCACCAAGTTACTTAAATGAGCATAGGTTGAAATCGTTTACTGAGAATAAATATTTAAAATGGTTATATTTAAACTAAATCTATCATCACTCATAAATCTATTACACGAAGGTTACAGGCAATTTAAATGCAATAGCACTCTCTTCAGGGTTTTAAATAATCCGTGTCTGTCTTGGCACATGAGAATGCAAAGATAGGAAATGGTTTGTAAAAGATCATATAATAGCTTTTACTATACGGTATCAGCAATTTATCCTAAAGGAGCGGCCTCCAGCTAAAAACTCAGCTTTGAAAAATGCAGAAAAGCAGCCAACCTGTACATACTCTCTTGGTGACCAGAGGCGTGCGTTGTGCCCCTCATCATCTCTTTCGTGGTTCTGAGGCCCTTGGCGCTCAGTAGTTTAGTGTCTTATTCTCTGGAATAGGCCATTGAAGAAATACCAGGCCCAGAGAAGAAGGTCCTGCTGGGTGTCTGAAGAAAGTACAACCTTTTAGATGAAGCTTTCTGGGGAATTTGTTAGTGGTTTGGTCTGCTTCTGATAGGAAGGGAAATTTTTTTTTAAAGATTTTATTTATTTATTTGACAGAGATCACAGGTAGGCAGAGAGCAGGCAGAGAGGTGGAAGCAGGCCCCCTGCTGAGCAGAGAGCCAGACATGGGGCTGAATCCCAGGACCCTAGGATCATGACCTGAGCCGAATGCAGAGGCTTTAACACACTTAGCCACTCGGGTGCCTCATGAGGGAAGGGAAATTTTTTAAAGAGTATTTTCTCTTTGAATCTATTTTGAGGTTTGGTTTGTGGTTCTTTCTGACTTCTCATGTAGGTGGAATTACTTCTGAGGTTGGTTGTCAGGAGCCGCTTATCAAATCAGGCTATCTTGTTAGCAAAAAATAAATAAGTGAATAAATAAATAAATAAAAGCTCAAGTGTTGGTATAAAGCTGTTATGCTTTTCAAAACCCCAAACTACAATTCATGTATCGTGGTCATTCTTTATCATATCAAACAGGAGAGAGGTGGCAGAAATGCACTTTCAGGTTAATTTATTTACAAGGAAGATTGACTTATGAACTTACTTTGTTTTTCCTTTTCATTCAATTTCCCTGTACCTCCTTTTCTATGAATTGGAACGGTAACCCATCATTATTTTTATGTTGGCACGTGAGAATTAGAGATCAATGCCCAAAGTGAAAGCAGAAGGCAGGCTTATTAAAGCAACAGCACACTCTCTAAGGGAGAGCAGGTGGTATTCCATGAGGTGGAGCTGGCCCTTACTTTGTTTTGGGATTGGATATTTCTTGGTCTTTTTGAAGTGGGAGGACCTTCAACATGCAGTGGATTGATCTCTAACGGAGGCTGCTTCCAATCTTTTGGGGGACTCCACCACAGGTTGGGAAGTGGAATTGTTGTTGTCATTTTTATTTAATTTTTTTCAGGGTTCCAAAATTCACTGTTTATGCACCACACCCAGTGCTCCATGCAAGATGTGCCCTCCATAACTCCCATTAACAGGCTTACCCAACCCTCTGCCCCCTGCCCTCAAAACTCTCAGTTTGTTTCTCAGAGTCTCTCATGGTTTGTCT
>NW_026744289.1:0-2034 GCF_022355385.1 Mustela nigripes
ATATATATATATATATATATATATATATATAGGTATATATTATATATAATATATATATATACTTTTGTCATATACTTTTATCAGTCTTTTTGTTTGTTTTTGTTTGAATATTTCACAAATCTTACCTTGGGGCCCATTGGGGTTGAACCTTCTCTTTTATCTTACCTTTATTTCCTGTCTCTCTCTCTCTCTCTTTTTTTATTTTCCTTTTCTATTTTCTCTCATAGGGTGGGGAACCCTGATTGCTCAGAAGCGTTCCGGGGTGCACCTTGACTGCACCATGGTCGATACATCCAGCTACATTCATTTAGCCATCTCTCACCAAAATGACTAGGAGGAGGAATGCCCAACAGAAGAAAAATACAGAGGATGGGACTTCTGCAACAGAGCTAACGGCTATCAACATAGACAATATGTCAGAAAGAGAATTCAGACTAACAATGACCCAAGCAATAGCTAGGTTGGAGAAAGCCATGGGTGACCAAATGGAATTGATTAAGGCCAAACTGAAAACGACCAGATATCATGTTTTCAATGTTAGGGAAGAGCTGAAAGCTACCAGGGATGAGATTCACAATGCTCTCATTGAGTTCCAATCTAATCTAAATTCCCTCAAAGCTAGATTCCAAAGCTAGTGTTACTGAGACATAAGATAGAATTAGTGATCAGGAGGACAAACAGATAGAGAGAAAGGATCAGGAGGAAGCCTGGAACAAACAGCTTAGAAGCCAAGAAAACAGAATCAGGCAAAGAAATGATGCCATGAAATGTTCCCACGTCAGAATTATTGTAATCCCTGAAAGGGAGGAGAAAGAAAGAAGTTTAGAAGATATAGTGGAACAAGTTCTTCATGAAAATTTTCCCAATCTCGTGAATGGAACCAGCGTTCATGTACTAGAGGCCAAACAGTCTCCACTCAAGATTATAGATTCCAGAGAAACATCAAAGCACCTGATAGTCAAACTGAGGAATCATAATTGTAGATATAATCTCTTGAAAGCCACTAGGACTGAGGATCCTTAATTACAGAGGAAAGCCAATCAGAATAACATCAGACCTGTCCACAGAGACCTGGAAAGCCAGAAAGGGCTGGCAAGATATATTCAGGGCAGTGAATGAGAAGAACATGCTGGCAAGAATACTTGATCCAACAAAACTACATTGAAAATTTATGTAGAGATCAAGAGTTTCCAAGACCAGCAAGGCTTAAAAGACTATGCAACCACCAAGCTGACACTGCAGGAAATATTAAGGGGAGGTTCTATAAAAGAGAAAAAAATCCTAAGAATAGCATTGGACATAAATATAGAGACAATCTACAGAAAGAAAGACTTCAAAGGTAACACTATGTCAATAAAAACGTATCTATCAATAATCACTCTCAGTTTGAATGGCCTAAATGCACCCATAAAATGGCACAGGGTTTCAGATTGGATAAAACGACAGGACTCATCCATATGTTGTCTACAAGAGACCTATTGTGAACCTGAAGATACACCCAGACTGAAAATGAAGGGATGGAGCAGTATCTTTCAAGCCAATGGGCCTCAAAAGAAGGCCGGGGTAACGATTCTCTTATCAGATAAATTAGATTTTAAACTAAAGACTGTAGTCAGAGATGCATAAGGACACTACATAATTCTTAAGGGACTATCCAACAAGATGATCTAACAATTGTAAATATCTATGCCCCCAATATGGGAGCAGCAAACTACATAAGAAAACTGTTAATAAAGATAAAGAGTCATATTGATATGAATACACTAATAGTAGGATATCTTAACACGCCTCTCTCAGAAATACACAGATCATTGAAGAACAAAATCAATAAAGAAACAAGAACATTGAATGACACATTGGACCAGATAGACCTCATAGATATATACAGAACATTCCACCCTAAAACAACAGAATACTCATTCTTCTCAAGTGCACATGGAACCTTCTCCAGAATAGACCACATACTGGGTCACAAATCAGGACTCAACGGATACCAAAAGACTGAGATTATTCCCTGCATATTCTCAGATCACA
>NW_026744289.1:2134-3005 GCF_022355385.1 Mustela nigripes
CATTCTTCTCCAGTGCACATGGAACCTTCTCCAGAATAGACCACATACTGGGTCACAAATCAGGACTCAACGGATACCAAAAGACTGAGATTATTCCCTGCATATTCTCAGATCACAATGCTTTGAAACTGGAGCTCAATCACAAGGAAAAGTTCAGAAGGAACTCAAACACCTGGAAGCTAAAGGCCACCTTGCTTAAAAATGCTTGGAATAACCAGGAGATCAAAGAAGAACTGAAACAACTCATGGAAACCAATGAGATTGAAGACACTTCAGTCTAAAACCTATAGGATACGGCAAAGACGGTCCTAAGGGGGAAATACATAGCCATGCAAGCCTCCCTCAAAAAAAAATTGAAAAATCCAGAACACAGCAGCTGTCTCTATACCATAAAGAACTGGAGAATCAATAACAAATCAAACCAACTCCACACCTGAGAAAAGAAATCATCAATATTAGAGCTGAGATCAATGAAGTAGAAACCAGAGTTAGAGTAGAAAGTATCAATGAAACTCGAAGCTGGTTTTTTGAAAGAATCAATAAGATCGATAAACCATTGGCCACACTAATCCAAAAGAAAAGAGAGAAAGCCCAAATTCATAAAATTTTGAATGAAAATGGAAAGATCACAACTAACAACAAGGAAGAAGAGACAATCATCAGAGGTTATGATCAACAGTTATATGCCAATAAGCTTAGCAACCTAAATGAAATGGATGCATTCCTGGAAAACTATAAACTCCCAAAATTGAACCAGGAAGAAATTGACAACCTGAATATACCAATATCTAGTAACGAGATTGAAGCAGTGATTAAAAACCTCTCAAAAAACAAGAGCCCAGGACCTGATGGATTCCCTGGGGAATTCTAC
>NW_026744290.1:0-3004 GCF_022355385.1 Mustela nigripes
GATTGGGAGGGAGACAAACCATAAGTGACTCTTAATCTCACAAAACAAACTGAGGGTTGCCGGGGGGAGGGGGTTTGGGAGAAGGGGGTGGGATTATGGACATTGGGGAGGGTATGTGCTTTGGTGAGTAATACTCCATAGTTTATATGGACCACATTTTCCTTATCCATTCGCTTGTTGAAGGGCATCTTGGTTCTTTCCATAGTTTGGCGACCGTGGCCATTGCTGCTATAAACATTGGGGTACAGATGGCCCTTCTTTTCCCTACATCTGTATCTTTGGGGTAAATACCCAGGAGTGCAATTGCAGGGTCATAGGGAAGTTCTATTTTTAATTTCTTGAGGAATCTCCACACTGTTCTCCAAAGAGACTGCACCAACTTGCATCCTCACCAATAATGTAAGAGAGCTCCCCTTTCTCCACATCTCCTCCAACACATGTTGTTTCCTGTCTTGTTAATTTTGGCCATTCTAACTGGTGTAAGGTGATATCCCAATGTGGTTTTAATTTTAATCTCCCTGATGGCTAGTGATGATGAACATTTTTTCATGTGTCTGATAGCCATTTGTATGTCTTCATTGGAGAAGTGTCTGTTCATATCTTCTGCCCATTTTTTGATATGATTGTCTGTTTTGT
This sequence comes from Mustela nigripes, assembly GCF_022355385.1. NCBI lineage: Eukaryota > Metazoa > Chordata > Mammalia > Carnivora > Mustelidae > Mustela > Mustela nigripes. Next base: position 637 of record NW_026744290.1, read on the forward strand.
GTGTGTTGAGTTTGAGGAGTTCATTATAGATCTTGGATATCAACCTTTTGTTTGTACTGTCATTTGCAAATATCTTCTCCCATTAAGTTTTTTTTATTTAAAAATTAATTTTTAAGCATTGTTTAATCTACTTTTAAATACTTTCTACATGAAGCACTGGGTGTGGCATATAAACAATGAATCCTGGAACACTGAAAAAATAAAATAAAATTTAAAGAAAAGATAAAGTATAAAACAAAAAAATATTTCTACTGGGTTTTATTTGACCAACAATTTCAGTTTTATCCCATAAGACAAATTTTTATCTCCTAGTCACCTTTTCTCCTCCTAGCTTCTCTTTCATAGACTGCTTTTCTTTTATTGATGAGATTGCCTCCAGAATTCCACACAGGATACCATTGAGGCTTTTCTTTAGTGTCTCACCATCTTTCTGCAATAACTTCTTTCCAGGAAAGACTGTTTGTTTTGATGACTAGTTTATTTCCTCCCTATTGGTTTAAAAGTTCTTGTCAGTTCTCGGAGGCTTTCTATTCCGCTCATTCTTTTGAATTTTTTTTTAATTTTTTATTTTTTATAAACATATATTTTTATCTGCTCATTCTTTTAACTGGACTTGTAGATTGCTCACAATTGGGAAGTAGCTTGGAATTCCTCACCAGGCATGGGGGTGATTCTTAGATGTCTGCTGGTGTACCTCACGTTCCTCTCCCTCTGACTGCCATGTAGGGTTGGGTATTCTTGGGCAGAAAAGCAACTGATGGTCACCAGTTGGCTGCATACATGGTCAAGCCAGGTCAGGAAGTTAAGAGAATTCATTTGATTCTCCTAAATACATCTCAGGTTCCACGTCACTCTGATGAGCTCTGGGAGGTCTCAGCTATCCAGGGACAGAAGCAAGGGGGTGAAAAACACCCTCGACAAGGGGAAAGGAAAAAGGCCTGGGGGTTTGACCCTTACATCAGTTTTGCCACCACTTATGCACTCTCTTCTGCGCTCCCAAGGTGTGAATGGTTTTCTGGTGGGTACCATGACTGAGGACAGGAAGAGGTCAATTTTGGAAACACAGGAAGAGAACAATTCAAGAAACAGTTCTAGGAATTAATATGAAAATAGGGAGAAAGAAGCAATGAGCACAGAGATAAAATATTACTATTATTTAATATGAGATAGGATATGTTGAAAGGTCCATGAATTAAGGACCCATCCAAACATGTTCAAAGAAAGAGGTCAGGGAGCAAGTGAATTACAGATATATGCCCAGAGCATTTTGTAAGTTAAAAATAAAACTTGAAGGGTACCTGGATAGCTCAGTGGGTTAAAGCCTCTACCTTTGGCTCAGGTCATGATCCCAGGATCCTGGGATCAAGCTCTGCATCGGGCTCTCTGCTCAACAGGGGACCTGCTCCCCCGCCCCCCCGCCTGCCTCTCTGCCTACTTGTGATCTCTGTCAAATAAATAAACAAAATCTTTTTTAAAAATTTAACTTGAAGAGTTATTTTTCTTGTACATCAATTTGTTCAATATGCATCCCAAAGATAGATGACTATAAGGTTTGAGGAATGTATATACTTCTGTGGAAGTGCTTCTAGAATGGGACAGAAACGTCCCATTAAATGCTTCCTATTCACACAAAGTGTTCTGTGTAATCAGATTTGCCTATGCACCTTTGATGAAATTAGCCCGTTAACTTATCCTCTGAGCTCCTCAGGTGAGAGAAACTAGGGAATAGAGATCTATCAGGGCCCCTTTACCATCACTGGATGACATGTTTGCGTAGGACCAGGTTCTTCACAGCGGCCTTCACGTCCTTGTTCCTGAGGCTGTAGATGATGGGATTGAGCATAGGGGTCACCACCCCATAGAAGAGGGAGGTGAGCTTGTCTGAAATATCCTGCTTATCTGCCCCCAGGGGATCCTTGGATTTTGGTTTCCCATACATGAAGAGGATAGTCCCATAGAAGATGACCACGACTGTGAAGTGGGCAGAACAGGTGGAGAAGGCCTTTTTCCTCCCCTCAGTTGATGGGATCCTCAGGATGGTAGCAATGATAAACACATAGGAGACAAAAATGAACAGAACTGGAATGCCCAGAAATATCACATTGGCCACTGTCATACTAATCACATTGATGGAGATGTCAGCACAGGCCAACTTAAGGACAGCCAGGATCTCGCAGGTAAAATGGTTGATGACATTGTTCCCACAGAAGGGCAGTCGCATAGCTAAGGATGTTTGCACCATGGCAGTCATGCTTCCAGCTGTCCAGCAGCCGACAGCCATGGGGACATAGGCAGCCTTGCTCATGACCACGGGGTACCTGAGGGGGTTACAGATGGCCACATAGCGATCAAATGCCATCATGCCCAG
>NW_026744291.1:0-3003 GCF_022355385.1 Mustela nigripes
AAAAAAGATTTTATTTATTTATTTGACAGACAGAGATCACCAGCAGGCAGAGAGGCAGGCAGAGAGAGAGGAGGAAGCAGGCTCCCTGTTGAGCAGAGAGCCCAATGTGGGCTCGATCCCAGGACCCTGAGATCATGACCCGAGCCGAAGGCAGCAGCTCAACCCACTGAGCCACCCAGGTGCCCCAATAATGGCTTTTTTTTTTAAAGGTAAAAAGCATAGGGGGAAAATGAGTGTCTCAGCACAGTTCCTAAAAAATTCAAAGCAAGGAGTTTTGCTCCCATATCTTCAGCCTCCCTTCCTCTCATCAATATAAGGAACACATGAGGATTCTGATGCTCATAAATGAAGCAGACCTGAGGTTCTATATTTCTCACAAAGTTCCAGTAATGCTGCTGCTGTTGGTCTGTGGACCATGCTTTGTAGAGCAAGCCGTACACTACCTGAGGGCCAAAGTGTTCTGGGTTTCTAAGGAATCACATTAAAATCATGATCAGTGGAGCACAGACACTTGTTTTGGCCTCCCTTCTTGAAAATTTGCTGGGTGAGCTGAAGAAAAAAAAATTACTAGAAGGAGGACCTGAGTTTAACTTAAGGATCTGCCCATTTGTGCTAGGACTAAAGAGAGAACTATAGGTAGAAATACAACTGGAATGGATGTAAATCACAGGATTATGTCTACTCATTACCCAAACGACTTTGGCAAGCTACATAACTTCTGTAGAACTTCATTTATTTAGCTTTCAAATTAAGAGGTTGAACTTAAGAAAGTCTTGACCACAGAGTGAAAGAAAATCAACTGGGATAGGGTATGAGGGCAGGGGGTGGGCAGTGAAGAGCTGAGGATGTGTCAAGATATGAGGGTATCAAGGAGGATTGGTTGAATGTGAAGAGCTGAGTATGGTTGATCACAGCCAAAGATTTAATATAAATGTCAAGTTCAGAGTATAAGACAGAGGTAGAAATAGGGTAGTAAAAAATGAAGTTTAAGAGCAGGATGTAGAAAAAACTGGTTGTGCATACTTGCCTGAAGGGTACTGTGCTTGGAAGATCAGGACAAAAATGCCATCATCAGAAAAACTAAGTTTGCTGTATAGTAAGGATCAGAAGATCTGATCCTGATTGCAGAACCATCCCTGATTACAGAATCTGGGTTGTCTCTCCCACTTCATCCTTCCAGACCATCCCAGGAGATCTAGGAGGTTCCATCTGGGAAAACACTAGGAGTTCTTGGAAGGTAAATAAGCAAGAAGATTATTGGTTGGAGTGAAAACAGGGTTGAATGAGTTCCAGAAAGTAGGGTTCTCAAACTTATGGACAACAATCTGCAGAAGACAACTTCAAACAACCTACTAGAAGACTGCTGGTCCACAGCAGAAGAACCTGGTACTGGCTCTCCCAGGCAGTTGGGGTGGGTGCTGTTCTGCAGAGAACCCCCCATCCTGGGATCTCTGAGGAAGACAAGAAAGAATAAGCAGAAGACTCCTGGAAATGGAGATGGTGGTAGTGCCAGCAAAGCACCCCAGCCACCTCAGAAGGAAAGGGTCCTGGACAGACCCCATTGTTGAAAATAAGAAGCCGCTTAAGAAAAGAATGGAAGTGGGGAGCCTGGGAGGCTCAGTCATTAAGCATCTGCCTTTGGGTCAGGTCACGATCTCCAGGTCCTGGGATCGAGCCCTGTGTCGGGCTCCCCACTCAGTGGAGGATCTGTTTCTCCCTCTCCCTCTCTCAAAAAAGAAAGAAAGAAGGAAAGAAGGAAAGGAAAGGAACGAAGGAACAAAGGAACGAAGGAAGGAAAGAAGGAAAGAAAGAAAGAGAATAGAATGGAATCTAACGTAAAGATTCCTGAAGAATTAAAATCATGGTTTGTTCAGGACTGGGACTTAGTTACCAGGCTAGAAGCAGCTGTTTCAACTCCCTGCTAAGGAAAATGCAGATGCCATTCTGGAAGAGTATGCAAATTGCAAGAAGTTGCAGGGAAATGTTGGTAATAAGGAGTATGTAGTTAATGAAGTTGTGGCAAGAATAAAAGAATATTTCAATGTGATGTTGGGCATTCAGCTGCTCCACAAATTTGGGAGGCCCCACTATGAAGAAATCCTTTTGGCTTGCCCTGATATGCCAATGTCCCAGGTTCAGGGAGCCCTACACCTACAGAGATTATTTGTAAAAATCGGAGCAATGTTGGCATATAGGCCCCTTGATGAGAAGACCCTTGCATTATTGTTGGGCTATTCGCATGATTTCCTAAAATACCTGCCAAGGAATGCTACATCTCTGTTTACTGCCAGTGATTACAAAGTGGCTTCGCCACCACAAAGCCCTGTGAGGGTCTACTGACCACTCACTATTACGTCTGTATCTGTAAACATTCTTTTTATTATTAGTCTTTTTCTTGTAAAATTGATGTTCTTTAAAATTGTAAATGTAGAACAGGGCTTGTGTTTCAGTTTGTTTTCTGTTTTGTTTTAAATAGAAGATGAAAAGAGTGCAAGCTCTTTTTCTCATTTCAAAGTTGCTACCAGTGACGCAGTCATTAGATGAAGAAGAAGCATTCAGCAGAACATTTTAGTGCCTAGCGGACAATGTTGCTTGAATGCTGGTGGTTCTATCCCTTTGATGCTATACAATTTTCTAGTATGTGTTAACACTACGTGACAAAATGTCCTGATTCCTAGTGCCAAAGTTTCAACTTAATGCATGTACCTCAAAACCCATGCATTTGTGCTCTTTTTTAAAAAAATGGGGTTTGAAGTGAAGCAGCCCATCCTCTACAAGTCCATCTGTGTTTTTCCTTAGGCATTCTATCTTTGCTCAAATTGTTGAAGGATGGTGCTTTGTGTCATGGTTTTTGTATTTGAGTCGAACACACATTCTAACAGGACAGAGGTAACGCATTATTGGGTAGCCATGGTTTTCTGGAGAAGTTGATACTTTAGGAATTGTATTTCAGATCTTAAATAAAAGTTGTTTCTAAATTTCAAAGCAAAAAAAAAAAAAAAA